>NC_133535.1:56961620-57261620 GCF_048544455.1 Silene latifolia | reverse complement strand
TGTAAAACGGACGTCATTTTCTCATCCGGACTCCTATTGGAGTGATTCAAAAGCCTAGATCACTTGATTTTTCGACGCCGTTCCATCTAGCATACTTTCAGAACCAAAGGAGCATCTCTTGGTTTGCGTTCCGAGCAATTTTCTTCATGAATGGCTTCCTTGCTTTTCCTCCTTGCTTTAATCCTTATGACCCTTCTATATACTCTTTATTCTTACATCATTGGTCCTCATTCTTACCTCCATATCATACTAGTCCATCTAATATCATCAATAAGCTTCCAAATATGCACGAAAGATGGGAATTTCCGCCTTATTATCTGCTTTTCTACAAAACATGTGAAATGCGATAGAAAAGCAAATAGGAAGGTTTTGACGGATAAAATGGCCATGAAATGCTATAATAGTATGCAAAATAGGCTCAATTAGGGGACTAAGTGTGCGCAAATAATGGTCACATCAAATATCCCCAAACCGAACCTTTACTCGTCCCGAGTAAAGAGGTGACAAAAACTAGACCTTTATTTTAACTAACCTACTAATATAACCGATATGAGACAATTAGCGGGCCTCACTCCGCCCCTTCAACTCACAACAAGACAACCATGAGGTAGGATGCCTTCTTGCAAGGCAAGGTGGGGCTTGCCAAAATGGCGATACATCCAAACATTAAAGCACACAAAACAAGTAATGGATGCATCTACAAAAGAATAGCCACTTTCCTCATCTAAGTGGCGGAAATTATCTACAAGGGAAGCAATTCAAGGGTACACACTCCTTCATAGATGCAATTTCTTCAAACTACTAAGCCTAGAAGGATACCAATAAATCACCTCCAAGTTGTGTTAAGCTAGGGTACCTTTGTCCTCAATCGTTAAATGCTTTTGTCAAGGATAGACTCCCTATGGTGTTAGAAACACAGGAGGATCGCGGAATTCCCCTTCTTGCCTAGACAAGAAGAAGGGTCGTCGCCTCTCTACCATGCACAAAAATGGATACGGTGGATAAAGGGGTCAATAGATATTTGAGTTTCACTTTGGGAGTTTGCTTTCATTTTTGTTTTTCCCCCCAATTTCTTGTGGCATATAACATTTGAGAACTCTTTCTTGCCATTTCTTCTGATTTTTGGCATTTCAACACTTGACAAATTTCTTTGCATTTCTTTTTGAACATTTTCAAAGTCACCCCATATGTAGTGAGGGTGCCTTATATTTGAAGCTTTAGGAGTTCTATTTTTGCTCCTCTTTTCATTTGATGCATTTTTTTCAAACTTTCTTTCACTTTTCATTTCATTGAACTCAAATTGATTTCTTTTTGTGCCCATTCCCTTTGATGACAAAAATGTGGTAGAACATGGATGAATGATGGTTGCATGGTTTCAAGGGTCACCTTGGAATAAACGGTAGCCAAGGAGTTATCACACCACAAGGTACTCTTGATTAGGCCTTAATCCATGGGTCAAAGGATACTAGTATGACACATCCTAGGGTGTTTTACAAGTATTCTAACAAGCAAAGTCTTAAGAAGAAAAAGCATCTACTAAGGCCTATATACACTTGTCAAGCTTCCCACGTAGACGGTTTCGCAAAATTTTTCTAACCATGCAAACTACATGCCATGATGCAACTAGCATATATACAACCTAATGCAAATGATTCTACCAACTAATATGCCATATAAACTAAATGCAAGTCCTAAGTTCACATTGTTATACCGCATCAATCAAAATAAAGCCACATAGTCATTAACATAAAGAGGAAAAAGGAGATTGGAAAGATCATACCATGCGGTCTTCATGATCCTCATGTCTCGGATGTGGCGTAGTCAATAAATGTGAACAAGGATAGAACAAACGCAATATATACAACAATATATACAAGACTACACTACAAAAGAAATAAACTTGTTTTTGGTTTTTCAATTTTTCAAATTTTTATGGGTTTTGTTTTTATGAAATTAAAAGACATATTTTTGGGATTTTTCAAAAATTTTCAATTTTTATTATTTTTGGAATATAAATTCCCATCCCCCACTTTATTTTGGACATTGTCCTCAATGTACATGTAGGAGTAGGAAAAAAAAGGAAATTCATGTTTTTGAATTTTTGATTTTATGGAAATAAAGTACAAATGCAATGATATGATATGAATGAATGCATGCTCTAACTAAATGCAATCCTATATGACATATATAACTAATGAATGCAATCTAAACTATATTATATGATGCATGTTTTAAACTATGGTCACTTATGATCAAACCTCCCCAAACCGACTTAAACACTATTTCTAGTGTAGAAAAGAATAGGATTGGTCATTAGTAACTATGCATGAATTCTAATCTATATGCAACTATCTACATGAATCATGTGAGATATATTACAATGCAACTATACTATATGAACTAACTAATGTAAATGCAATATGAAATATAATACAAATGCAAGCTTAATGTATATGTAAATAACTAAATGCAAGTAGAAATGTAATGCAAAGTGAAAGGAAAGGATATCTTACAAATGGTGGTTTGAGATAGGACTCCACCAAATTAGTTCAAATTGTAGAGATTCTTGTCCATAGAGCTCAAGGCTCTTAGTAGAAGATCAAAAGCTTGTGAACAAGCTCCAAATAAGCATAAATATGGTTTGCTTAACTTCAAGACGAAGCTTGGCCAAGGGACTTTGTCATTCATTCTTGTTTTCTTTCCCTTCTTGGCACTTGGATATTCACGATGTTTCAAACCAATTAGCCCATGATTCCTTTCATCACTAGGTATGAAGTATGGTTTATTTTCGTCCGGAGACTTCCACTTACCACCTTATCTTTCACTTTCGGTGATGATGATAGCATTTGAATTTATCAATCCTACATGAGTAGAAGGAGAATCCTTATGACCTTGATGACCGAGTTCCTTGGAAGTGGATATTGTGGGTGCCAAATTTCCACAAGTAGCTTCACGTGCAAGTTTCTCTTTGAGCTTTGCCACCAAGTAGCTTTTGTATGATGCCTTGACCATTTGAAGAAGGTCCACCATATCCTCTCCAACAATCAATGGCTCCATGGTAGGGGCCAAGTAGTCTTCATGGGAAATGGGGAAAAGGAATTCATCTTCTTCATGGAAGCATACCTCAAACTTCTCAAGGATGGGCTCCTCAAGTAAGGCAATCTCACAACTCCATTCCTCTTCTTTATTGCAAGACACATATCCCGCATAAGCTTATTCCATAGGCTTGTCATCATCGCTATCTCCCTATGAATCATAGATGGGGGCTTCACTCCTCTTCATTAATTCTTCCTCCACCATCTCAATATTCACATCAAATGATACACCCTCATACTCACAAAGGTTAAGAGTATTTGGCTTACTCAACTTCATATCTTCCTCATCAAACACCACACTTTCATACTCACAAGAGCTCAATGAGGTTGGCTCTTCCCACTTCTCATCAAAGGTAACTCCTTCAAACTCACATTCATGGTCAATGTCTAAAGAGTGGTGAGGGGTAGTTAGTTGGGTTTCTTTTATTTGGGCAATTTGAATTTCCAACTCCTCACCTTGAGTAACAATGCCTTGAAGAACAATGTCCCTTCTTTGGCTCTCTTCTAGCATTTGTTGGAAGAAGTTTTGTTGATCTCCCATCATTTGGAGAATCACATTTTGAATGGGTTCATCTTCTTGTTGTGGGTAGGTGTGAAAGTGGTTGTATTGTGGCATTTGGAATTGGTTGTAAAGTGAGTTTTGGGTGGTTGGTTGTTGTGGGTGGGGATTTTGGTGGGAAAAGTTGGGGTACTAGTTAGGATTTTCATTGTATGAGTAGTAAGGTAGGTTTGTGTTGACTTGCTCCTCAAACTCCCCATACCCATAGTCATACTCAAAAGATCCACCACATATTCCATGTACCAAGTCTTGGGTCATCATTATAGCCAAGATAAAGATACAACTCCAAACATGGGAACTACACAAAAACGGTAAGAACAATCCTTGAGGAACAAGTTCCTCAAGGTGAAAGCAAAATCAAAATAGACAAACAAGTAAGAACTTAATCATATAGCACCATCCCCGGCAACGGCGCCATTTTGATGTGGAGTGATGTCGTCGGGTCACATCCAATCAAACACATTTATAATACTCAACATACAACTAGTTAGCGGTAAGTTGAGGTCGATCCATGGGACGGTGTGCTTTGGGTTCTAAGTCTATCTATCTCAATATATGCTAGTGTCACAATTTGGTTGGGTTTGTAGTTGTGTTCTAGACTAATAAAAGCAATAAAGTGAAACAAGTAATAAAAGAAGGATGTAAACAAATGATTAAAAGTGCTAGGATATCATGGGGTCATAGGGGATTCATGGTGTTGATCATACAAACATGTCTACAATTATATGCAAGCAATTAATGTTGTGGAGAAACCGAGTTGGTTTATGTCTTACGGTTCATAGGAAGAGTTGGGTCCCAGAGCCGAATCGATTAGATTGTACAACACCTACATGTCGACTTACTTTCCTCCTATTCAACTTCTATGCATGGTCCAACAAGACTCGAGTTGGTTTATATCTTACAAGTCAAGTTGAGTAGATAAGAGATGGTTGTAAATGCAAGGATTCATAGGCTTAGCATTTCATCAAACATAACATGTGCATAAAGTTGACATCACAACAAGCAAGCAATTTGATCATGTGAACATATTAGATTAAGCATGAATAAATCCCATGTTGGTTTCCCCTAGTTACCCATTAATCCTAGCTAAAGAAACTACTCACTCATTATCATGTTTAACATGTTAATAAGGTTGTCAATCATACTAACAAAGCCAAACATGATGAACAAGTAATAAAGATTAACAATAATTAAAACAAGGATTAATAGAATTATACCTATGGAGATTCCAAAATAATAATGCAAAGAATAATAGAAGAACTTGATGATTGATGGAAGGTTGTCAATCTCCCAATAATAACCCAATAATCTTCAATTACCCAATAATAAACTTGAATAATAAACTTGAACAATAATTATGGAAAGATTAATGTGTAATTTGTGGAAAGATTAAAAAGTAATCTATTCTAATCTACTGCTAATCTAATCTAAGGAAGGATTTTTCTAGCTAAAAAGATGTGTGAAAGGATTATTACAAATGGGGTATTTATAGTGGAAATTAGGTGGATGCATTAGGGTTAACTAAGGGCTAAACTAGTATTTACACTTTTTAGATTGAGCAAGGAGGAGCCGGTATTTTTCGAAGAAAGGGCTTCTTTCTTTGTAACTTGGAGAAGACGAAATTTCGCTGTACTGGAATCCGTGCGTATTGGAGTCGGGACGGGCGGATTCTGGCTTGGGAAAACGGGCGGATTCAGTTGAATCCGGGCGGATTCTGAAGATGCAATCCAGGCGGATTTGGGAGAAGACGCACGGATTGTAGTTCACGTAGAAAGGAAAAGTTTCGTGTCCAGGAATACGCCCGTCCCGAGCGAAATATAGGCGTCCTGGGCTTCAACCCGAGCGGGTTGAATTTGACCCGAGCGGGTTGAGCTGTATCTTGAGCTCGGATTGTAAAACGGACGTCATTTTCTCATCCGGACTCCTATTGGAGAGATTCAAAAGCCTAGATCACTTGATTTTTCGACGCCGTTCCATCTACCATACTTTCAGAGCCAAAGGAGCAACTCTTGGTTTGCGTTCCGAGCAATTTTCTTCATGAATGGCTTCCTTGCTTTTCCTCCTTACTTTAAACCTTATGACCCTTCTATATACTCTTTATTCTTACATCATTGGTCATCATTCTTGCCTCCTTATCATACTAGTCTATCTAATATCATCAATAAGCTTCCAAATATGCACGAAAGATGGGAATTTCCGCCTTATTATCTCCTTTTCTACAAAACATATCAAATGCGATAGAAAAGCAAATAGGAAGGCTTTGACGGATAAATTGGCCATGAAATGCTATAATAGTATGCAAAATAGGCTCAATTAGGGGACTAAATGTGCGTAAATAATGGTCACATCAACACTTCAACCGGAATTTCAACAAAGATGGTACTTATAAGCCGGTTAAGGGCGGCCACCTCATTGATCTAGCCACTATGGTTCAGAAATTCCATTGGGTTAAGAATGACAATCTTGACAACAAATTTGAGTGGCTTACAAAAGATGCCAAGTCCTTCATTCTACCGAACAAAATTTGCCGGCTCAATGTCCGTAGCCTACACTATCTTCTCCCACTCTCCGAGGAAGCCGAGTCCATAATGCAACACCATAGGGAGGCCATTGCCGAGCCCTCCTCCTCTATTATCACTCCACCCTACCCGTTCACCTACCATGAGTTTCGACCCAAAAATGTTACGGTGGGGAATGATTACTTGACTCTTTTGATGCAAAAAATGCACAAGCAAGCCCATGAAGACCGAGTCAATGCATATAGAGCTCAATATCCGTCCCTCTTACACCTAGCTAGGCAAGGACTTCTTGACCCATCATGTCCTTTGCCTAGTTGGGCGGATAGGGAAGTTTTCTTTCCTAATGCTCCCAGGGATGCTAGCATGGGTGACGAGAAGGTTGTTGTTGAGAGTGGTGGAGAAGAAGATGAAGAAGGCAAAGAAGATGAAGGAAGTGAGGAAGAAGAAGAAAGCTCAAGTAATAGTGGTGAAGCCTCCGGGTCTATGGAGGTAGATGATGACAATGATGCTAGTGAGGATGATGATGATGATGATGGAGATGGTAGTGACGTCGCCATCGGTGACGATTGAGGATTAGCGAGCTCTTGGGAGGATGCCACAATACATTGTGAGTTTCCTACACCTCCTTTAAGCTTTGTTCATTTCTCTTGTTTTTCTTGAATTTATATCTTGATCATTTCTTTGAGTCTTAGCAAAATATAGAGGACTCCCACCTCGGTCCCATTGAGGTGTCTTTTATTGTTCCCACCATGAAAAATCCAAAATGACAAAATTTAGTTTACATGCATAGCATTCTTAATGCATGAACCCCCTAACTCTCAATTGGTTTGGGGAAGTTCAAGCATATGCATTGGGAGTTAATTTAAATTATTCTCTCCAACCAAACAAAAATTCATGCATCATATAACATAGCTTAGTTTGCATTCCCTTTTGTGTATATATATATATATATATATATATATATATATATATATATATATATATATATATATATATATATATATATATATATATATATATATATATATATATATATATATATATATATATATATATAATATAGTTTGAATTTAGCTTAGGAAACATATATATCATATAGTTTGCATTTAGCTTAGGAAACATGCATTTTCATATATCTTGCTTAATTTCCTATCGTTTGAATTTAGCTTGAAACATATATTAATATAGTTTGACAATGCCATATATACTAGTGTGGGGATGGGAAATTCTGGGGATGGGAAATTCTAACATGAGTTGCTAAACCAAAAATGATAAAAATTGAAAATTTTTGAAAAATACAAAACATGTCTTTTATTTCATAATCATAAAAACCATAAAAATTTGAAAAATGCAAAAATTCAAAAACATGTTCATTTCCTTCATAGTATAGTATTGTATATATTGTTTTCTATATATTGTGTTTGTTCATTCTTTTTCACATTGATCGACTACGCCACATCCAAGACATGAGGATATTGAAGACCGCATGGTATGATCTTTCCAATCTCCTTTTTTCCTCTTTATGTTAATGACTATGTGGCTTTATTTTGATTGATGCGGTATAAACAATGTGATTATAGGATTACATTTAGATTATTTGGCATACTGGTTGGTAGAAGCACATGCATTAGGTTGTATAAATGTTTTTTGCATCATGGCATATAGTTGCATTTAGGAAAAAATTTTGTGAAAGCATCTATTTGGAAAGTTGACAAGTGTATATAAGGCCCTTGTAGATACATGTATCATGGTAGTATCCTTTGGCCCATGGATTAAGGCCTAGTCAAGAGTACCTTGTGGTGTGATAATTCCTTGGCTACCGTTTATTCCAAGGTGACCCTTGAAACCATGCAACCATCATCCATATTCTACCACTTTTTGTCATCAAAGGGAATGGGCATAAAAATTGTTCAAAATTTAAGTTCAAGAATTGAAATGAAAATGAAGAAAAAAAGTTTGCAATTGAATCTAAAGAAAAGAGGAGTAAAAAAAATGAAAAATCCTATGCTTCAAATGTAAGCACCCTCACTACAAATGGGGTGACTTTGAAAATGTTCGAAAGAAATGCAAAAAGTTGAAATTGTAAAGTGTTGAAAATGCTAAACATCAAAGAAACGGCAAAAAGAAAGTGTTCCCAAATGTCAAATGCCACAAGAAATTGGGGGGAATAACAAAAAAAAAAACAAACTCCCATATGAAACTCAAGTTTTATTGATCCCTTTTCCATCATATCCACTTTTGTGTATGGTAGAGAGGGGACGACCCTTCTTCTTGTCTAGGCAAGAAGGGGAATTCCGCGATGCTCCAGTGTTTCTAACACCCTAGGGAGTCTACTCTTGACGAAAGCATTTAACGATTGAGGACAAAAGTACCCTAGCTTGACACAACTTGGAGGTGATTTATTTGTATCCTTCTACGCTTAGTAGTTTGAAGAAACCGTATCTATAATGGAATGTGTATCCTTAGATTGCTTCCCCTTTAGATTATTTCCGCCACTTAGATGAGGAAAGTGCCTATTCATTTTTGTAGATGCATCCATTACTTGATCTGTGTGCATTAATGATTGGATGTATCGCCATTTTGGCAAGCCCCACCTTGCCTTGCAAGAAGGCATCCTACCTCATGGTTGTCTTGTTGTGAGTTGAAGGGGCGGAGTGAGACCAGCTAATTGTCTCACATCGGCTATATTAGTAGGTTAGTTTGAATAAGGGTCTTAGTTTTTGTCACCTCTTTTCACGGGACGATCAAAGGTTCGGTTTGGGGATGTTTGATGTGACTCATATTTGAGCACATTTAGTCCCCGAATTAGCCTCGTTCCTATGCTTTATAGTGCATAATTGGGTCATTTACTATCTTTAGTTTCCCATTTTGCATATTCTTTGAGGTTTTCTTTCCTTGGTAGGAGAGGAGTGAAAACCTAGCATTTACATGGCAAAATAGAGCTAAATTGATCGCATCTAATGACCAAGCATCAAAGGGAAGATGATACTAGAAGGCCTATGTAGATAATAAAGTAGATTAGGCAATGATGAAAGGATCATTGCATCCTCAACAAGATGCCCGCGGATTGTTGAGGATTGAAGAGAAAAGAAGTGTCTGACCCAGGATCCAAGTGGATTGCCAGCAATTCGGGCGTCTCCCTGCACCATAATCCGAGCGTCCCGAGCTTAAGACGCTCGTCTTGAAGCCCTAGGATCCGAGCGTCTCCTCTATATTCGCTCGGATCTCCTGACAGAACCCACCGTGCCAGCTTCCAAGCCGCTCGGGACCAGCAAAACGGAGATGCTCATCTCCTTGGAGAGGAGCATTTTCTCAACTTTTCTTAAGGGTCTTAATAGTCATTTAAGCCCTTAGTAACCCTAATCTTTGTACCTAATATTTAGTATAAATACCCCTTCGTACTACCTAGATTAGCATGCTCTCTTAATCAAGTTGTAATCAATTAGTAATCTCAACTTACTCTTGTAATCAACTCTTAATCTAGTCTTAATACAAATTTCATTCCTTAATCTTTCCTTAATTTCTTTATTGTTCATCATTTATTTCGGGTAATTAGAAGATTATTTGGGTTTATTGGGAGATTGACAACCTTCCATCAATCATCAAGTACTTCTATTATTCTTTGCTTTATTATTTTGGAATCTTCATAGGTATAATTCTCTCTTAATCCTTTTAATTATTGTTAATCATTTTCATTTGTTGATCATGTTTTGCCTTGCTAGTATGATTGACAACCTTGTTAGCATGTTAAACTTGATAATGAGTGAGTACTTTCCTTAGCTAGGGTTAATGGGGAATTAGGGGAAACCAACATGGGTATTGATTCATGCTTAATCTAATTTGTTTTCATAATTAATTTCCTTGCTTGTTGTGATTCCAACTTATGCACATGTTATGTTTGATGAAATGCGAGCCTATGAATCCTTGCATTTTTTACCCATCACCTATCTTTTCAATGAGGCTTGTAAGACATAAACCAACTCGAGTCTCATTAGACCATGTATATAGTTTAATAGAAAGGACTAAGTCCACTTGTAGGTGTTGTACAATCTAATCGATTCGGCTTCGGGACCCAAACCTTCTTAGGGATTGTAAGATATACACTAACTCGATCCCATCACAACAATAAGTGCTTGCATCTAGTAGAGAACATGTTTGTATGATCAACTCCTATGAAACCCCTATGAACCCATGACACCCTAGTGCTTTTAATCAATTGTTTACATCTTCATTTAATCGACCTTGCTTTGTTTTTATTATTGATTAGTTTTAATTAATCTCCTATCTCAACCCCAAATTGTGACACCCTAAGACACGACCATTTACAATTGAAAATCCTACATCAATACCCGTCTCTTGGGATCCGACCTTTACTTGCCTCTTTATTAAGAGTAGTTTGTAAAGTTATAAATATTGTTTTGGTAAGGTGACATTTGATGACGAGTACCACCCACCAACGACCAATCAGATATTATCGAGAGTGATGATTATTCTGAGTCCCGTTCTTCGTATTAGCACAAAAACGGTCTTAACGACCATTTCCTTTAAAGAGGGTTTTAACATCCTTTTACAAACAATGTCACAAACATTTTAAACAACCAGGAGAGGCCCCATAGGTAGCCTGATGGCTCGCACCCCAAGGCAGCTCCTGCATTCTACATTTCAATTCTGTACATGCCTCCTTGCATCGCTAACAGGCTCGCGCCTCAATGACTTTCTGGTAATGCTCCTGTCCTGTTTCCAACACTGGTCTAGGATGATCCCGACTTAAGCTAACCGTAATACATAACAGATCAGATTGATGAGTTTGGATTTTACACTTTGCATTCAAAAACACTTTTTAAGACAAATGGACCATGGTAAGCACCACAAACCTAACTTGGTAAATGGATGTTTAATTTCCGTCTTGCATGCAAATCAACATTAAATCCAACTCGACATCAATTACTTGATACTTAGATAAATATTAGACATAGAAAATCTCACATTTGAGGTTTAAACTTGTAGATGCCCATTTATATATTTAACCCATTTTATCAACTTCTGCACTTAACAAACCAAGATCGATCTGTAGAGGCCGGTACCGCGGGCGGGATTGCTTGTTTGATTAAAGAGCTTCCCAATACGTACCCTCACCTCTTACTCAGAAACTTTTGATAGTGGACTACCTTATCTAGGGCGAACGAGAGTCATTTTAGCGATAGGATACTAAAGAGGGATGAGTCCTTATCTTTAGTACCTATCTCAAGCACCGCTTTTTGCTTCATTTGACCGAGGTACAATGTGGATTCGAACAGTTTGCTTGGTGGCGACTCGAAATATCTCAGCATCGTTTCGAGACCTTCACTGAGACGAAACTGACCGATCTAAAGCGATCCGGTTGAAAGCATTTCTACGCCGTTGAGCGTGGCTTTCCGACTGCTGTACGTCCACGGATTAGGCTGGCGTGCAGGTGGCCCATGTCCACAGAACCAAAGAACCCATTTGCGCAGTAGTCAGTGGCCGTAAATGGAAAGTTGGTGGGACATTAACCACGCTATTGTTACTGGATGATGCTAAACTAGGAGAGACGATGGGATAGGGAGAGATAACATGAGGAGACTCTTTAACGACTTCTCTAGACTTAGTCTCAGTTTCCGACTCCGACTCCGACTCAGACTCGAACTCATCTTATTCTCGTTCTCTTCTGAACACCTCTTCTACTCCAGTTGTGAGCTTGACGGCTCTTCCTTGATTATTCGAACATTTGATCGATTTTTCCCACCGTCTCGGGTGATTGGCTAGATCTTCATCCGTGATGACTGCTGCAAGGTTGAAATGTTTATCCCGTAGTATCATGGTAATAATCTCACCTTGGACTGCCTTGAAAAATCGATCCTCTCCGAACAAAAGGCTAACCTTTTTGTTCGTCGAGACATGGTGTCAGACGAGTTTTTACGGTAGAAACCGTTTCTTGAGTAATGGAGTAGAAATCGTGGAATACTTTGATTCCGGATAGCTTATTGCCTTTGAACATCCAAGGTTCAGGAAACCCGTGAAAAGATTTATAGTCTCCTTCTTCGACAAAATACCCATTTAGTTTAGGGTGATACGGCCGCATTTGGACTCCTCGATGTTTGCGGTCGTGAACTTGAGCAAGCATTTCAAAAGTTCTTCCTTTTTAGGCTTGTATCCTAATCCAAATGGTATCTTCTGGGAGTGACCCTCCTTGAAAGACGGGAAGGTGCTATTCCTGTTAGGGTTTAGTGGCATTCCCGGGAAGTATCCTTGGGATTTGAGTATGTGGTTGACCACTAAGTTATAATATGGGTTGAAATATAGAGGATCCAATTCACTTTCTATAATATTGATGATCTTGAATCCTCCTAGCTCGTGCACTAGATCTGACACAACTTGATTGTTGGACATTTTCTCGATCACGACCTTATGGGTGTTAAAGTGATCGTCACTACTCGGCCATCTAAAGGTGTCTGGATATTTTGGTGGAGCGTGGATGTCACAGATTTAGAAGCTTTAATACATGGCTTGTCCAGAAGTATGTTAAAATATGCCTCAATGTCTACTATCTAGAAGTTGACCTTTCTTTCAACTGGCTTAATGGCTACGCCGCCTCCCATCGTATGTGCGAACACCTTGGTTAGTTGGGGTCCAATCTGACTTTTTCAGGCCTAAATTATATGCCATTTTCAGTGGTATGACATTAAATGTGGAGCCATCATCCACTAGTGTCATTGGTACATTCTTCTTAAGATACGTGACAGTGATGTACAAGGCTAGATTGTGAGTGATGCCTAAAGGTGGCAAGTCCTAATCTGAGAAAGTAACCGGATTACTTAGCTTGCTTGAGTTCGGAGAACTAAGTTAACCACGTCGTTAGATGTAAATTCATGTGCTACATTGAGTTTAGCCAATGCTTGCTGTAAAGCTTGGCGATGTGGAAATGAACTAGCCATTAGTTGTGATCAGACTGAAAGATCCGCCTTTGTCTTTTGTAGTCGCTTCATTTGGTGATTATCTATTGAATCCTTATTATTATCTATCGAAGGCGTGACATTCCCAAAGGTAGCTGAACTATTTGTCTACATTGAGGTGGAATTTTGGAATGGGTGACCTGATCGAGTAAGATGGTCTACGTAGAGAGCTTCTAAGGCTTTGACTAAAGGATGTTCATTGAGGTAAACATCTTCGTCATCGTTTGTTCAAACAACATTGATAGTATTGAGCTCTTTTAAGCGTAGAATTTTGGCCTCTAGACTAATAATCTGTTCAACCAAATTGTCAACTACCATGATGACTTCTTGCTTTGTTGACTCATGAAATAGAGTAAAGCCCATTTGCGTGGCTTCTTGAGTTGAGACATTGGTCTTGCATAGGGATGATACGACATTTTCTAGTTCAGTGACTTGTGTACTCATACTCTTTGCCCATGCGACAAAATCTGCAATAGTGGGTATGATGGTAGAGTAGGTTTCTCCGTGGTCAACCATATTGATCTCATCTTTGGCTGGAGAGATTAGGTGTGAACAATCCAAGGTTGATTCCTCATGCAAAATCATTAGAATTCCAAGAGGATTCTTTGTGTTGTTAGGCTTACTTGCGGGCGGGGGGATATGCAAACGTCCATCTTTGATCTTGTCTTGGATATCATGCTTCAACCTATAACAGTTTTATGTGTTTTGCCCTTTACCCCTATGATACTTACAATAAGTGTAGTTATCCTAGAATTTAGACTTCTTTTCTGAGTCAGGTGTAGGTCCTATTGGTTAGATTCTCCCCTGTTTCGTAAACGGTTTTAGCCATTTGTGTATGTGTCACCAATGTTAGTGAACTTTCTTGACGTATTGTTTCTTTTAGATGACTCGAAGAGGTTAAATCGTCGGTTTTGCTAGTGGAACCGCAGGAACGACTTCCAGCTAACATTGAACCTTGATATCCGCGCCCTACAGTTTTGGACAAGTGTCCCTAGCGAATATCGTCTTCGATCCTTTTTCCTAGAACTGTCAGATCTTTGAAAGATTTGATGTTTGATACCTGAAGTGATTTGCATACATAGGTTTTAAATTGTCTACAAATTTCTCCAAAAGAGTGGCCTCATCTGGACGCTCAACAATTTGGGTGCTAGTCTTTCTTGTAACACCTCCATAAGTCGGGACCCTTTCCTCTAGGCATTCCTAACACATGGAGGCACTACAAGACTTGGTTTCCTAAGCTTGTAATGCAAACACTCGAGTAAGGAAGTACTTAGCATATCTTAAATAGATAAGTTATAGTTAGTTAAGATGGTTACAAGTTGGGGGATGCAAATACCATTCCATTAATACGACCCAATTGAAAAGATAAGGAGTTTAAATGTCAAAAACTAAGATAAGTGCTAGTAATGACAACTAAGAAGACCGCTCCCAAGCCCTCGGTTCAAGCATGCAAACCTGTCATCACTGCTCCCCATATAGGCAGAAATCACCATATGGTTCACCACAGACATTTAAACCCAAGTGTTAGCTTAATGATATAAATGTTCAATAAATGTAACGAAGCCTACTTACTCATATGACAATGTAAAGACAATAACCATCATTCCAACAAGGTAGGAAATTGCATAACAATCATCCTCCAACATACACCTCCATAACCCAGTGGTTGGGACACGCCCAAGTGTGGACATAGGCCCACCTGCGACGCCCAACCGATCTGTGGGCACGACAATGGTTTTTATACCCGTACTTTTAGAGGCCCGTTGACCTTCGTTGTCTAACCTTAGGCACGTGTCTGGACCTTCAGAAACCTTATGAGCTAACCTTGTGACGTTGTAATCCTTTGAAGTTTTGGTTACTCGATCTAGCGGAGGCTACTCGATCGAGTAGCTTAGTCACTCGATCGAGTAGAGTCCATTCGATCCAGTAAGTTGTTTACTCGATCGAGAAAAGGGAGTTCAGCGGGGATTATTAATCGTGTTATCGTGAAACCCAAATCATTTCGTTCTCTTTCCTCCTAAACCTAGATGTCGTCATATCTTTCCTCCTTCACCTTGATTCATCTTATTGGAGCCTTTGAGAGGGGATACACCATGGGGATAGGATACTTGCATCATGTAGCGGTCTTGTTGCCGGAATGCTATGTATAAGTATGTTGTCATCATCATCATCGTCTCCCTTGGTTTCAGTTGTGTTTATGGTACTAGTAATAGATGGTTATGCTGGTTATTATAGGTGGTTATGGTGATTGCTTGTTGTCTTGTGGTCGTGCGCAGAATTGCTGCGGTGTGCTAAAGGTAGGTTTTCCCTACTCAATACTGTTGGTTATCTAGGGCGTCGATTGTGTTTGTATGATTGGTTTAGTGTCGTCGTTGGTGGTGTCGATTGGCTATGGCTGACAGTTGTTGTTGTATAATGTGGTTGGTTGCAATTGTTTGTCTATGGTTCTCGGCTGATTGGAATCACTTGCGGGAGTGGCTTCACTCCCTTGATTCGCCCTCTGTGGAACCCGCCACAAAAGAAGATGTCCACATTAAGGAACATAGGTTATCGCTCGGATTAGATGAGCGGGGCTTAGGTGGGAACGGCTGCGGTCCCCCACTGGCGGTGTGGATTACAGGTTGCGATTGGTAATCTGGCAAGACTGGACCTTCGGGCAGTCAAAGGTGTGTGGGTTATTGGAGGAGGTGGTGTACACGTGATAATATGTTTGTTGTGTCTGCCTTTGTATTGTTCCTTCATTTACCGACCTTGTGTGGTGTTTTTGTGTTGTCTTCTTGTGTTGTGTCTGGCGTGATTCACTATAGTGAGCAGTCAGTCTTAGCAAGTTGATGTTAAGATCATAGCTGGGTGCTTGGAGGGATGAGTCTACCACGAGTCACGACAGAGATAGTTTCACCTAGTTAATAGTTATCACGAGTTGTAACTATTATCTTGTTTATATCACTTGTAACTTAATATAACTGTTCTTTAATCGACATTTGATTATTGATGTACTCGGGCAACCGAGATGGTAACGTCCTTATCTACTGGGGAAGGTCTTGTTAAGGATCCTTGGTAGATGGGGGTGTTACAAAGTCTTTTGAAAGCCACGCTCGGTGGCGTAAGAATGCTTTCGACCGGATCATTTTAGATCGGTCAATTTCGTCACGGAAAGTGTCTCGAAACGATGCAAGAGATGTTCGGAGTCGCCACCAAGTATTTGTGGGATGCTTGGAACCCGCTCTAATCCACTTTATACCAAGTATAACCAAGGCAAAAAACAGTGTTTGACATAGGTACTAAAGATAAGGAGCCATCCTCTTTAGCATCCTATGTCTAGAATGACTCTCGTTCACCTTAGATAAGGTCGTCCACTATTCAAAGTTTCTGAGTAAGAGATGAAGGTACGTATTGGGAAGTTCTTTAATCGGACACCCAATCCCGCCCACGGTAGCGGCCTATGTTGATCGATCTTGGTTGGTTAAATGCAAAAGTAGATAAAACGGGTAAATGCATGAATACACATCCACAAGTTTAAACCTAACATGTGAGCTTTCTATGTTGGTTGTTTATCCAAATATCATGTAATTGACGTCAAGTTGAATTTAAAGTTGATTTTCATGCAAGACAGAAATTAAACATCCATTTACCGAGTTAGGTTTATGTTGCATAACGTGATCCATTTGTCTTACAAAGGCGTTTTACAAATACAAAGTAAAAAGGAAGGCTTGCCATCTGATCCGTCCTGTATTCGGGTTAACCGAAGTCGGGATCGTCCTAGTTAAATGCTGGAAAGGAAATAGGACCTACATCAGGAAACCTATTGAGGCGCGAGCCGTCAGGCGATGCAAGGAGACCTATCCTTGTTTGAAAACTGGAAAACAGTTGGCCTGTTTAGGCAAGAGGCGACTAACTGTCCAAAGGAACGTCTTCTGACTGTTGAAAACCTTTGTAATATGGTTTTTAAGGGGGTGTTTGAACCCGTCTTTGTTCGAAAAGGTCGTTTAGACCGCTTTTGTGTTAATATGAAGAACGAGACTTGAATAATCATCCTTGTATTGACGATATTCGATGTCGGTTTCAGTTTTGCAAGCTTGACATGAATAGTTTTGAAAAATAATGATTATGAACTAATTGTATTAAGTTAATTTGTTTGTAATTAGTCAATGTTTATCATCGTCCTCGGGTTTATAACCGACATGGTATGTGGAACCAAGGATGATTTTGCATGTATGATTAATATGGTCGTTTTTTTTAAATGTAAAGAAATGAATAAAAGGTTTTGAAATACCTTTTAAAATGTAATTAACCAAATATTATCACTGAAACACGGATTAAACCGTCCTGGTATAAGGAACCAAGGGTAAAAATGTTTTATTGCTAAAAAGTTTATCATAAATATGATTTGAAACGGTAAAAACCGGTTGTAAAATGAAATGAAAAATGGAAAGAATGAACTCAAACACGTTTGAGTTCTGACCTAGACACCCCATTGAGGCGCGAGGTACCTAGTGGTGACCAGGGCCTTCTGTTTCCGGTCAAAACTCGGCTTTGGATAATTCGATCTATATTTTGGACCATGTTATGCAAGTTTTAGCATGTTAAGGTCATAAGAAAAGATAAAAATACATGAAAGAAGAGGATTATTACACCCTCATACTTACATGCTAGGTTTGAGACGAGAAATCGACGGAAGTGCAACAACTTGTTAAGTCGAAAAACTTGGTTGAAAACCGTTTTAGCAATGTAAAGAGTGTTTAGTTTAGTTTAGTGAGTGTGTAGTTGGTCGAGATGGTCGGTCAGGTGATTTAATGCACGATGACGGTACCAAACAATGTGTAAGGCTTTAATTTTCGATCGGTAGGTCAAAAATACGTGTCGGTTTGTGACTTAAGAGGTCTAGTCGAGAATTTTAAGGGAGAAATGAGGGGGCGGATGCTCGCATACATTCAAAAGGTTGCATTTGAGGGGTATATATAGAAGATTGAGTGGTTGTGTGCATTTAGAGCGACGTGGCCGCATGGGCTCCAGGAAGAGGCGCGAGCCATTTCACGGGTCTTCGAGCTATCTTGTCACTATCACGCAATTGAAATCATGATTTGTTCTATCCTAGATTTTAGATGGCATGATTGTAGTAGTTGACCATTCAAGTATACCAGGTATACTTAACATGGAAACTTTGTGATGTTTGTTTTTTGTGTTTGACTCGGTTTGACTCGTTGTTGGAATCGGGATTTGAATTTTTGAGTCGGTTTTTGGTCCGGTGTCGGTTTTGACTCTAGTTAGTGTCATTGCGACCCCGTCGTCGTGCATTAAACACTCGAAGTACTTTTAAAAAGTTTGAAAATGTTTTGTTTTCGAAATCGTCTTGAGTTTTCAGACGTATAGTTATAAAAAACTGTCGATTAAACATATCGATTCCTATGCATGTTGTAGTCCGATAATCATCGGGTATTTGTTAGGGAATCAGCAGATACTAGGTATCTATGGAGCCCCCACTTTGACTGAGGCTTGGACAGGGCGAAAGTCAAAGTATAGCCCCTAGGTTAATCGAAGATTATAACCCGGAGACTGAAGCGACGTCGACGCAGCTTGAAAGGATTCGAGCCAAAGACCTACCGTCGGGAATGAGACGCCAAGGAGACTCAGGGATACGAGTAAAGGACCTGCCATCGGAAAAAGTTTAGAGTTTGTCGACCTTGAATTGTTTACGCGTAAAGGCTCGCTAGCCATAGGGAGGAGTCATACCTGAGGCATCTTCGGGATACGTCCTTGAATTGTATATGCGTAAAGGCTCGCTTGCCATGTTGCGGATATGATGGGGCTTCTTAGCCGCGTTGAAGGTACGTTTTGAGGCTCGCCAGCCATACTGAAGGTGCGTTTTGAGGCTCGCCATCCATGTTGAAGGTGCGTTTTGAGCCTCACCATCCATGTTGAAGGTGCGTTTTGAGGCTCGCCAACCATGTCGAAGGTGTGTTTTGAGGCTCGCTAACCATGTCGAAGGTGCGTTTTGAGGCTCGCCAGCCATGTTGAGGGTGCGTTTTGAGGCTCGCTAGCCATGTTGAAGGTGCATTTTGAGGCTCACCAGCCATTGTTACAGGTTCGTTTTGAGGCTAGCCAGCCATGTTGAGGGTGCGTTTTGAGGCTCGCCAGCCCTGTTGATCGAATGAGTGAATGTGGGAAATAGCCATGTTGGACGGGCCTATTCCGAGAGGTTGTTGAGTTAGCGGGCTCCATGGGGAGACCTCTAATATTCTGTTGGGGAATCTCGACGTTTTTATTGGATATTTGTAGCGCCGGGAAGTGAAAGGTTCGAGCCTGGCCCCTGTGGTTGGCGATGATTTTGAATCTCGAAGAAAGATAACGGTGTTCATTGCCGTTTGTTTAAATTTGTAGAAATAGCGGATGTGAATTCCGCCATTTGATGTGTGTTTGTGAGATAACGGTTTTGAGTCCGTCTTTTCGTGATTTGAGATTTGTGAGGAGTAGTGAATTTGAATTTCACTATCATGTTCGAAGGTGCGACGGTTTTTAATGCTGTTTGTTTGAATTTTGTGGAAAATAATGAATTTTGAATTTTGCTATTTTGTCTGTTTTGTGGAAAGTGACGGGTTTTTATCCCGTCATTTTGAAAATTTGTGGAAATAACAAATTTGAATTGCACTATTTTTTTTTAAAATGACGGCTTCTAATTCCGTCGTTGGAAATTTGTGGAAATAGCGAATTTGAAGTTCACTATTTCGTATTTGTTTGAAAAATAACGATTTTTAATTCCGTCGTTGGAAATTTGTGGAAATAGCGAATTTGAAGTTCTACTATTTCGTATTTGTTTGAAAAAATGATGGTTTTTAATTCCATTGTTTGAAATTTTGTGAAAATAGCGAATTTGAATTTCACTATTTTGTTTTTTGAAAATGATGGTTTTTAATTCCGTCACTAAAATTGTGAAAATTGTGTGGAAATTGGGCCAAAGAGGCGCGAGCCGTCCTGCGATGCAAGGAGCCTCTCCTTTTTTCTGTACATAGACGCGAGAAGGCCGAGCTCCCCATTGTCTTCGTCTTCTTCTACACAAAACCACGAAAATCCACAAAATCGCCATTTCTAGACTTTTCCATTTGCTTGTTTCGTGCCATTGTCTACATGTCATCTCAAGGTATGTAAATCCTCTTGAATCCATTTAAATTTGTTTGCCTTTTGGTTAATTGAATTAGGGCGAAACCCTAACCCTTCGAAAATTGATTTGAGTGTTTTGCTTGGCCCATTTTCAAGTGAAATTGATGATTGCATTAGGTTGGAAACCTGTTTAGGTGTATAGAGGTGCTTTTAGTTTGAATTTTGGTCCTCATTCCCGCTCTCTGGGAGCAAAAAACGTGAATGAGACGAAAGTTCGTCTTATTTCACAATGTCCACTCTGTTTGCTCGAGTCGTGTGCCCCACTAGGTTGCATTGTAGTCGGGAAAGACCTTCTTTGCCATATTGTACCCTAGTTGGGCGTTGTGGCCAAAATTTTAATTTTTGCCTTTGTTAGACGGTCTTATGCTGACTAAATAAGCGTTTGTTTGGGCTCAAACTGAGCCGGTTTGTCTTGGAATGGACCCTAACGGTAATTTAGGTCATTTTGAGACGTGATTAAATCACGTTGTTTTGTTGTGGTCGTAATTTGAATTTTTGACCTGTTAGTGCACTAATTGCCATAAAATTGCCTTTTTGAGCCGTGAAAAAAATACCCAGTTGTGTCGGGAAATTTTTGCTTGTCTTTGCGGACCTTGTGTGGTTTTTGAGGTGTTGGGTGGTTTATTGTAATTTTGTCGTTGTTTTGACTCGTCTTTTGCTTGAAAAGAAGGGCGAGTTTGTTTTTTGTGTGATTTTTGCGAAGCGTTTTGCTGGATGAGTTAAGGCAGGCTTGCCCTTGTTTTGTTTTTGCATTTGCAGGTGGTTTTGTTTTTTTTTGGATTTTGTCAATTTTGTCTCGTCGTAATGCCGAATTTTCGCTGACGTTTTTTGTTGTGTCCTGATTTCAGGTTAGTGTTCTGGGCTACTAGGCCCACTGGGTCCGTGGCCGAGGCGTTAGAGCAGGAGAATGATCCGGGAACAGGAGAGACGGCTGTTGTCTTGTCCTTGTGGAGTTGTGTTTCTCCCTGGTGGCCTTTGTCCAGCCTTTGATCACATGTTGATCATTGGTTGTTGTCTGCAGAAATTTGGACGTCTGATTCTTGGGGCTAACATAGTGCGTCGTTCTACGTTGTCGTTTTCACTCGTCGCTGAATTCTGACGATTGGGAGTTAACATCGGCATGGCACCCTATGTTGTGGCTCCTTTTTATCGTTAAATTCCGACGGTTGGGAGTTAACATCAGGATGATCCACTGTGTCACAATTCCTGATTGTCATGTCGTCCGAAGTGTGCCAGGCATTTTCTCCTTTTTTTGTTAAGGAGTAAGAAAGAGGGATTACCGCCATAGTAACCACCTATGCTTCCGCTGTTACTCCTTTCTTTTCCATTTTGCTCCCTTTCTTTTTTGATAAGAAGGGTTGGGAGTGATTAGTTCGGTAGGTGGCGGATAGCCCCCAGTTCGTTGTTTTAGGCCAGTGTCTATATGATAAATACTTGTACCAGATCATATTTGTATGGTCAGTCGTTTGTATCAAATGTGTGTTGATGTATTTTGCGTGAGGCGGTTTGTATATATGTGTTTTTGGATTTTAGTTTATTTGTGTTTGGCTTTTTTTGTGTTGTGTTTCGGAGAAGCACGGTCAGCAGCTGATCCCCCTTTTGCTTTGGCATTTGTTCCTGCATCGTTAGTGTAGAAAACAGGCAACATGTAGCACGTATTCAAACACGTAAACACGCAAAATCATTTGATGAAAACAAAAAAAAACTAAACACGATGACTCGAAGTAAAAATTTAATTTTGAAAATAAATTTTGAAAATTCCCTGACAAGTCGCCACGTTTGAATTTTTCAAATGAAATTGTTTTGAAATTTCAAGAAATTAATTCGTGTTTGAATTAAATTACATCGAATTTTGCCGAAATTGATTTAAGACTCGAAAACTAAAACTCAAACAGTCATGGATGAATATCGAAAAGATTTTGTGAGTGTGTTTGATTTTGTGAAATCAAGATTCGAATTTGAAAGACCTTCAATTTTGAGAAAAATTGACGTCGTGTTATCAATTTTGGATTTTTGTAGAATAATGCAAAAAAGAAAAAAAATTTCAGAATTTTCAACTGTCATGGAAACGATCCGTCGCGGATCGAGGTGACTATCCCTTCCCCCCTTAAAAAAGAAAAGAAAATCAGTATGTTTAAAGCTGCGTCATGGAAACCGTGTCGGATTTCGTGAAACGCAAAAACAAGGAAATGTGATTGTGATAAAAACACAAAAATTTGCGGATAGGCCTGAAGAGGCACGAGCCTTAAGGCGAGAATTTCTATGTGTCAGGAAGAAACACAACTTGATAGGGACTAATCCAGGTGCGGATCCTCATAATCAACCCAAAGAGGCGCAAGGCCCTGGGCGATGAATGTGAGCTTCCCCTTTTTTGGAAAAAAGCGTTGAATGTTTTATATAAATAGGGATGTTTGTGCTTCATTGTTTCATCATCCGAAACACGAAAAACATCTCCACGAAAACCTTTCTTCTTCTTCCACAAAATAATTCATGGATACTTTCGAAAATAGGTTGCGACATTGGTGTCGGAATTTGTCGCCTCCCGAGAAGTATCAACTCGTTGTAATGGGAGTTGGTTAATTGTCTGTTTTGGGATTCGAAACATCATGTTTTCGTTTTCCCGAAAGGTGAAATTTTCCCTCTTTCCGAAGAGGTGGGTGCCATTGGAGGGTTGCCGGGTTGTACTCCGATGCTTCCTACGACTCGGTTGTGTTACAAAGAGAAGTTTCGTTCAATGTTGGGCTTGTTAACGCGCCATGTGGAATTTCTCCTTGCTCCTCATGGTGTGGATAATTTGGCTCTCATCAGCATCTTCTAAAACCGGTTGCATATAAATGTCTCAGAGGTGGCTAGAAGAAGGGCTCTTGCCTTTTGCCTAGTGCATGCGTACCTCATTGTCGATGCCTTAAAGAAGGAGGGGTCAAAATGGTATGGTATTATGACACTTGTACTTGTGGTTGAGCAAATGGAGCACGGTTGGGATCCATCATTGTTGGTGCTTGGCGAGATCATCCAAGCTTTGGACAAGAAGGGCTCTTGTGGAGAAGCTCCTTTGTTTGGATCTTCAAGGATCCTCCAAGTGTGGCTCTTAGAGAGGCTAAGGTATGTAGAGCCTCCGGTCGATTCTTCTTCTTACTCCTTCCCTCACCTTACTATAAGGAAGAAGTTGTATTCGGATAGTTTTGCATCAACCAAAGCCTATTGGACTTCGAAATTGGTGGAGGAGGATGGTCCTCAAATTCGTTGGGTGTTGCCATGGTGGGACTTGAGGTCCTTCACGGGGTTGCCCGATCCAACCGCTCGTTCTTGCTCCTTGATGGTGGTGGGCTTAAAGGTTGCTTCCTTCATTTATCCCAAAAGGCTTATGAGGCAAATGGGCTGCTAACAAAAGGTGCCCGTCCATGATACTCTCGTCCAAGAGTGAGTTTTCTGAAACTCCGAGCTTGTGGAGGTATTCGAGAGATGGGCCACCCGACCGATTTGGGAGGTACCAAACCCCGTTGCCACGACATGGTTGACCCCCGCTTATATCAAATGGCCTAGAGCTCAAACCTTGGAAGAGAGGTCCAAGTTCCGTAAAGACGAAGTGGTTGACTTGAAGTATAGGGAAGTTGGGAAGGCCAATCGTGCCTTCTTTGATGACTTTGCCGATGATGTTAGCCCGGATGTACTGAGGCCACAAAAGAGGAGGAGCTAGGGTCCCAAAGAGATAGTGGGCCGTGTATGGGCTCGGCTTGGGCCGAGTATGGGGTCTTGTAAATGACCGGATGCTGTCGCCGTCGTAGATCCGTTGAGGATCCATTCCGAAGAGGAACTCCATGTTAGCTGAGCCAATAAGAAGAACAAAGGGAAGATGTACCCCGAGGGAAAATTCATGGGTAGAATGGAAGAATGAAGACCTCTATTACCCGTTTTACTATTATGTTGTAATAGTGTTTGTCTGTTTTTATTATGTTATACTAGCTATCTATTGTGTATTTTGTGCTAGTTTTACTATCTGAGAGATCTTACTCGACATTCTAACTTTGACAAGTTGTAGACTTGTTTAGCTTCATTTGTTGTCAAGTTTGTAATCCATCTCATTAATAATTGAATAAGAGGATTGCTTGTGTTAAAAGAAGTTGTGAACGTTCGTTTCTTCCATCCATCTTGTAAAGGCAATTCGGTTTGAATTATCCTAAAGATTGCACCTGTGAAGGGGTATTTGTGGGAAGGGCGAAAGGCGTCTTTTTTTTGTTTTTTTTGGAAAAGGGAACTTTTTCCCCATCTCTTTTTTTTGAAGTTGGTATGAGTGGACATTGTGCAAGGCGTTGAGTCGTTGTTCGTCTAGAAGCGTGAGTTGTTCGAAACTTCGACGACTTCATTTCGCCTCAGGAACTTGACTTTCCTGTAGAATGCGTAGAGATATGACCTCCAACTCCACTGGTTGAACCGCGTCCATACCGTATGCTAGGTAAAAGGGTGTGGCTCCTGTTTGTGTTCAAATAGAGGTTCGGTATCCCCAGACTATGAATGGGAGTTTGCTCGACCAATCGCGGTAATTGTCATGCATCTTTTTAAATGATGGTGACGAGAGTTTTGTTTGCTGCCTCTACCGCTCCGTTGGTTTGTTTGATTTTGTACTTGTCCAGCAAGGCTTGTGTTTCCGCCCAGAAGTGGGAGCCTTGGTCGCTGATGATTTCATGGGGTACCCAATATCTGGAGATGATGTTGTCCTGGATGAACTGGGCCACTTGTTTGGCGGTCAAGACTGCATAGGACTGTGCTTCCAGCCATTTGGTGAAGTAGTCGATGGCGACGAGGACAAACCAATGTCCTATGGTACCTATCAGGTTGACTTTCCCGATGATGTCGATGCCCCAGGTCGAGAAAGGCCAGGGTGATGTCATGGTGTGTAAAACAGATGGTGGTATGTGTTGTATGTTGGCGAAGATTTGGCAATTATGGCAATGTTTGACATAGTTTATGCAATCGGTTTTGCTAGGGCATCAACAAATTGGTTATCCTCTCGTGGCAAGTGGAAGTAGTCGACTTGGTCGAAAAATTCGACCTCTTGATTGATTTTTGATTGTTAGGGTGTTAAGCGGTCGCTTTGGATTTTCCATGATCAGGACACCTGATTGATGTAAAGTGAGGAATCGCCGTGGACCCTCAATTTGTTGATACCAATTGTTATGGCAGCTTGTAGGCCGATGAGGCATGCTTCATATTCGGCGACATTGTCCGTGACGAAGAAGTCTAGCTTGACTGAGATTGGATCATGTTCCCCTTCTGGTGATATTAGAAGAACTCCTACCCCGAAGCCTCTCAGGTTTGATGCACCGTCGAAGTATAGGTCCCATGCGTCGGTGTTAGCATAAAGGATGTCTTCGTCAGGAAGTGACCATGTGTCGGTCATTAGATCCTTGTTGACGGGGTTTTCTGCTAGGAAACCGGCGACTCCCCTTCCCTTGATGACCTTGAGGGGTACGAATATGAGGTCAAATTCGGATAGCATGAGTGCCCATCTAGACAACCTTCCATTTAGTACGGGTTTTTCGAAGTTGTATTTGACCGGGTCCATCTTGGAGTAGATGTAAACCGTGTAGCTGAGCATGTAATGTCGCAATTTATTTATCGACCAAACCAGGGCAAGACATGTCTTTTCCAGTTGGTTTTATCTTGTTTCGTATTCGATGAACTTTTTGCTGATGTAGTAGATGGCTCGTTCTTCGCCGTCGACTGTTTGTGCTAGCATTGCTCCCATCGCTGTGTCGGTGATAGTCAAGCATAGGGATAAAGGAATTCCTTGCTGAGGTGGCATGAGAAAAGGATGTTTGGCTATGATTTCCTTTATCCTATTGATACGTGCATTTTATATAGTCTTATTAGCCTACTTTATGCACGTATTTCTATGCTTTTATCGTGGTTTTATGCTACGAAATGCCTCGAATATGCTACTTTGGTTTGTTTTGTCTTATTTGCAGGAATGAACCCAAAAGTAGTGAAATCAAGCCTTTTACCATCCTTTTAGCATGCATTTGGAGGAAGAGTGAATTTGGAGCGGGAATAAAGCTATTTTGAGATGCGCATTGGAGTAAGGAAGTTGGGCGAGCCAAGAGAGTGCTTCAATTAGCTAGTTCCTGCTTGTAAGAGCCATATCTCGAGTTCTACAACATATATTCAGGTGATTCCAATTGGAGATGAAAGTTTGTCCTTGTAGCTTTCCAATGCCACCGGAATCACCCTGTTTGACCAAGTAACGAAGAAATGGCAGCCGTTTGAAGTTCAGTGCGCGAAGCAGGAATTACGCTTATTTCGAGAAGTGCTCGATCGAGAACTATTTCTATTCGATCGAGAGCCCATTTGCTCGATCGAGAGCCACTTCTTCTCGATCGAGTGGTTTAGGATGAATAAGTACTCGATCGACTATTTTTCCTTTCGATCGACCAGTTCCTTTTATGCCTTTGCTCGATCGAGTGATTTAGTTACTCGATCGAGTGGATTTTTTCTTGTGGTGGGCTTTTTAGTTATTTTTCCGTCATTAGGTTTAATTAAACTCCTAATTTCTTATAAATAGGAGTGAGGTCGTCGATTTATGTATCTCTTCTCATCCGGAGACTTCTCTCTCTTTTTTCTCTTCTCTTCTCTCTCTCGATCGTTACTTTTACATCGTTACTTTGTTCTTCCATTTAGGACTATTTAATTCAAGTAATTTCTCTCCCTTTCTCTCCTTAATTTCTTAATGTTATTTATTGTTTCTCCTTTATTTCATGTTCTCCCTTTAATTATGCATAGCTAATTTCCTTAGCATGTTAGGATTAGGGAAGCCGTGGTAGCGATGTTTTAACCGACTGATTAGGTTAGACTTGCGATAGGAATTGTATTAGGCAATTTAACTGTTATCCGGTCGAATGAATGCATGCAGGAGACCATAAATCTAGTTAACCCCGACCTAGATCGAAAGATTGGAAGGGAAGGCTTGCTTAATTACAATAGGGTATTGCAGTGAGGGCGAAAGTTAAGTCGTTTTACGCTCTAGGGCGGTTTAAGGACCGAAAGGTGATGACCATAGCTCTTCTTATCAATAGTTTAATCGCCTCAGTATTCCCAATAGTATAAGATTTGATAGCTGCCACGGTAGACCGACTCCTAGCATACTCCCTTTTCTTCTGTTAATTTCTCCTTTTTATTTCCCTTGCTTTAGTCTTTAGTTTAGTTAACACAATCATTCAAAACCCCCATTCTGTGACACCCTGACAGACCGAATTAAACAGATAGATAGCAACCTTGCCTCCCTGTGGAGATCGACCCTACTTACTACTAGCTATTAGTTAGTTGTTTTTAGGTATTTATTTTTGGTGTAGAAACGACCGCATCAAATTTTGGCGCCGTTGCCGGGGAGGCGACGCTTTTTATCTGTTTTATTTCGTTTGTCCTTTCGCCTCAAGGGAAGACTAAGTACCTTGAGGCCGTCTTATCTTTTTCGTTAGTGTTGTTTTGATAGGCCTGCAGGTTTATTAGACAGGCTGCCGAGGGAGATTATCGAAGGGAAGGCTTGAGTACCTTCGATCCCTCTTGCCAAGATGACATCTGTCTCCCGACTAATTGCTCAGTTTGAAGCCCAAGCTGAGAAACCTGCTAGTTGGGAAAGGAAGAAATCTTGGGGATGTGGTCTTCTTGAGCACAATGCGGCTGTAGTTGTGCCGCCACATCCACCCCATCAATGGCCACCGCAACAAGATCCTCGTGATATACAGAAAAAAGAAATCGCGGAGCTGAAATCCTTAATTCTAGAATATGATAGATATATGGGTGCTCAAGTCACTGAGCTGCAGTCTGAAATTGCTCGGTTAACAGCTGGGTTAGTTGCTCGGCAACCAGAAGAGGTGTGCTTGACTAAGAGCGGTTTTCCCCATGAAGAACCCGCGTTGCCCAATGCTGAAAATGATTTCTATATTTCGGATGACGACTTTCTATCGTATTTCCAGAATGTATGCAGGGATATCAGCACTGTACAGGAAGAAAGTCCTCGATCGAGTAATATCTCTTCTCAATCGAGTGACATGCATAAGGAAAGTTCTCGATCGAGTGATTTTGTTACTCGATCGAGTGAGATGCGGGAGGAAGTTGGTCGATCGAGTGAGTATTTTGCTCGATCAACTGATTTGGCCATTGGGAGCTTTACTTCGTCACTTGGGTTCATTTTGGATGACGAGTTTGACGATGATGAAGGTTACGGTGAACCTCCCTTATTCACAGCCGAGTTGGATACACTTGAAGCTGCGATTTACGGGATGGATTCCACTGAAGAGGTTGATGAAGAAGCAGCTGAGACAGTAATTGCTCCTAGCACGGATGAGGTAATCCACTCCTTTGTCAGTGATTCCGTCGTTAAGAGCGACCAACCCGAGGTAGTAAGCGATAATTTAATTATTGTTTGTTTTAACAGTATATTGCCTCGTTTAATTTGTGCTCCTTCTTTTAATGCTACACCCTCTCATATGTGGACGCATAATTTAACGAATTTTCACCGTCCTCGTCATTTCAAAACTGTTAATCTGAATCGGGACCCTAAAATATTGACAGTTGCTCCCGCGCTCCTTTATTATGTGGATAAATTTAGGAGCTCGCATAGGAAATTTGTTAGACTCAAACGGTTGTTTAATTTCATTTCCTATTTCTTGATTCCACTTTTGTGCTACTTATGCTTTTGTGTAGCACATGCGCAGCTATTTGACAAAGTTCTTCTGCGCGCTTTGATTTTGTTTTGATTGTGATTAATTATAGAGGCTCGAAGAAAAAGAAGGTCGAGCTGGGACCTGACTGAAGCTAGCGCTACCCGGGAGGCAACCCGGCGATTTTATTTTGCATTTTTATTTACTTTCAGTTGTAATAAATGGTTTTTATACCATAGACGGTCTCAGTTAAGCTTGTTTTTATTAGTTCGCGGGCTGTTTTTATTGCGTTTTGCAGGAATTACACCGAGGACCACTCGATCGAGTAGTTTTTCTACTCGATCGAGCACTTTTGCTGACGAATTCACTCGATCGAGTGGCAATTGTACTCGATCGACCACCTGCAGATTAGAGAACCACTCGATCGACCACTATTCCAGTCGATCGAGCAGTTTTTGCATGCCCATTCACTCGTTTGACTTGGATTAGCTTCCTGAGACGGTTTTCCGGGCCCTTAGCAACCTCCCATTTCATGGTCGGTTTGGGGAGGTCCCTTTATTCGCGCATTTTGTGAGTTTTTCCGCTTTTACTCTCTTTCTCCTTCAGTTTGCATTTCCTTTCCATGTTTTGGTACAATGGGGGCATTGTACGGTTTGGTTTGGGGAGGTTACGCATCCATATCTGTGTCTGCATATTGTTTTTATTGCATTTCAGTTATCACATTTAATTTATGTTTGCATCGTTGTTTATTTTCATAAAATCCAACAATCCCATAAAAATTAAAAAAAAATTTGTAAAAATTCAAAAAAAAAATATTCACGTTTACTTTAGCATATAGGTTGAGTCGGAACGGTAGATTTCAATGATGAAATTGCACTGCAACTGTCTTTTTGCTTAAGCCTTGCAATAAACTGTTATCTTTTAGCTTTGTCTTTTGCATAATCTACGAGTTAATGTTAAAATTTAGCTGAACGAATAGACTTGACCTGAAATTTTGGCAAGCTACTTATAAATTCTAAGGAATTAGAGCCGTAAAAACTGGTGTCATTTGTGACCGGTTTCATGTAGGATTGTGAGTGGTATACTCCTTGCATAACATGTATCATTTTTGCACATATATGAGATTCAATTGCTTTTTGCCTTCATACATTCGGGTTAGTGGTTGGTGTCACATGCAGGGAGGTGCTTACAATTTCCCTTTCTTTCATTTTTACCCATTTAACTCCACATTAGCCAAATTTGCCAGTTGACCCTTAGCTACATCCAAATTTAGCCTGCCTTGTCAAGCTAGTTTAGATTGTTCTGCGGTATTTTGTCTATTGTATCAAATTTTGGTTCATATCATATTGATTTTGGAGTTGGTAATTTATGAAGAAAAGGAGGATGAAAGAAAAAAAAAGAAGTTGAAAAAAAAAAAGAATTCGAAAAAGGAAAAAATTCGAAGAAAAAAAAAGAAACCGAAAAAAATAGAAAAGAAAAAAATCGAAAAAAAAAGATGTTTGATGAGACGGTTTCTGCTCCTATGTTCTATCTTACATCATTTGAGGAGTATGTTTGGTTCGGTTTGGTGAGTTTTATGCCAAATGAAGGGCATGTGCTTTATTCTATAATTGAGTTGGAAATGGATATGTCTCATATGGTTCTGTTTAGGTACTAGCTTGGCCGCCTATACCCCCACATTCCCATAAATGTTTTGCCTTTTCTTACCCATTGCCTCACTTTACCATATTTTTGTAAGCCCTCGGCTGTGACAGGACCTTGTTTGGTTGGAATGTATGTACGGTAGCTAGAATTGTCTATCATATTGGTCGCATGCATGTTTATGTGGGTCGTAGTCTAGGTGAGCGACTATTTTTCTCTCTCTTACATATATATGTTCACCCTTTGCTTCATGAGAGAAAGAGTGACCCGTGAGAGTCCGATTTTAAAGGTCTTGCAAGGTCGACGGTTCAGCTTTATTATAAACATCTTATAACTCGTTTGCATTTGACTATTTGTTATAGGTGTTAGTTTGTTTGCATTAAATTGGCTTAAGTGGGCATTTGTAGCTAGCTCTGAGTTATCTTTTTCCGTTCCTTTAGTTGCATTTTAGTTTACTCGGGGACGAGTAAAGGTTTGGTTTGGGGAGATTTGATACGTGCATTTTATATAGTCTTATTAGCCTACTTTATGCACGTATTTCTATGCTTTTATCGTGGTTTTATGCTACGAAATGCCTCGAATATGCTACTTTGGTTTGTTTTGTCTTATTTGCAGGAATGAACCCAAAAGTAGTGAAATCAAGCCTTTTACCATCCTTTTAGCATGCATTTGGAGGAAGAGTGAATTTGGAGCGGGAATAAAGCTATTTTGAGATGCGCATTGGAGTAAGGAAGTTGGGCGAGCCAAGAGAGTGCTTCAATTAGCTAGTTCCTGCTTGTAAGAGCCATATCTCGAGTTCTACAACATATATTCAGGTGATTCCAATTGGAGATGAAAGTTTGTCCTTGTAGCTTTCCAATGCCACCGGAATCACCCTGTTTGACCAAGTAACGAAGAAATGGCAGCCGTTTGAAGTTCAGTGCGCGAAGCAGGAATTACGCGCTGAGAAGTGCTCGATCGAGAACTATTTCTATTCGATCGAGAGCCCATTTGCTCGATCGAGAGCCACTTCTTCTCGATCGAGTGGTTTAGGATGAATAAGTACTCGATCGACTATTTTTCCTTTCGATCGACCAGTTCCTTTTATGCCTTTGCTCGATCGAGTGGTTTAGTTACTCGATCGAGTGGATTTTGCTGACGGGCTGGGCTTTTTAGTTATTTTTCCGTCATTAGGTTTAATTAAACTCCTAATTTCTTATAAATAGGAGTGAGGTCGTCAGTTTATGTATCTCTTCTCATCCGGAGACTTCTCCTCTCTTTTTCTCTCTTCTCTTCTCTCTCAGACTGTTACTTTTACACTGTTACTTTGTTCTTCCATTTCCGGACTATTTAATTCAGTAATTTCTCTCCCTTTCTCTCCTTAATTTCTTAATGTTATTTATTGTTTCTCCTTTATTTCATGTTCTCCCTTTAATTATGCATAGCTAATTTCCTTAGTATGTTAGGATTAGGGAAGCCGTAGTAGCGATGTTTTAACTGACTGATTAGGTTAGACTTGCGATAGGAATTGTATTAGGCAATTTAACTGTTATCCGGTCGAATGAATGCATGTAGGAGACCATAAATCTAGTTAACCCCGACCTAGATCGAAAGATTGGAAGGGAAGGCTTGCTTAATTACAATAGGGTATTGCAGTGAGGGCGAAAGTTAAGCTGTTTACGCTCTAGGGCGGTTTAAGGACCGAAAGGTGATGACCATAGCTCTTCTTATCAATAGTTTAATCGCCTCAGTATTCCCAATAGTATAAGATTTGATAGCTGCCACGGTATACCGACTTCTAGCATACTCCCTTTTCTTCTGTTAATTTCTCCTTTTTATTTCCCTTGCTTTAGTCTTTAGTTTAGTTAACACAATCATTCAAAACCCCCATTCTGTGACACCCTGACAGACCGAATTAAACAGATAGATAGCAACCTTGCCTCCCTGTGGAGATCGACCCTACTTACTACTAGCTATTAGTTAGTTGTTTTTAGGTATTTATTTTTGGTGTAGAAACGACCGCATCACCTATCGAAGGCCTTTTGGCAATTGTCATCCCAATCGATGTGATCGGAGGCGCGAAGCTTCGTGATGATTGGTTTACAAATCATAGTGAGCTTGGCTATGAAGCGCCTGATGTATTGGACTTCACCGAAAAATCCCCGAATCTCCTTCTCATTCTTAGGCCGAGATATTTGTTGAAGAGCTTTCATTATGGTAGGATCAATTTCGATGCCCCTTTTACTGATGACGTGTCCCATGCGTTTTCCGGAGGTGACCCCGTATGCATACTTCAAAGGATTTAGTCTCATGTTTTATTTTGGAAGACAAGCGAAGAATTTTTGAAGGGCGCTGATGTGGTCGTCCCGCTCTTTGATTTGACGATCATGTCATCAACATATACGTGCACCTCCTTGTGCATCATGTCTTGTAGGAAAGTGGTGGCGGTTCATTGATAGGTTCCTCCAGCGTTGATTAGACCGAAGGGCATGACAGTGTAGCAATATGTACCCCAATGTGTAGTGAATGTAGTCTTGTGCATGTCTTCCTCAGCTATTTTGATCTGGTTGACCTAGCATATGCGTCCATGAATGCTAAAAGGGTGTGCTCGACGGTATTGTCCACCAGGATGTCAACATGTGGCAGAGGGAAGTCGTCATTTGGACTTGCTTTATTTAGGTCTCTTAAGTCGACGCAAAACCGAATTCTACCGTCTTTCTTGCGTACGGGGACTAAGTTGGCTACCAAGTCAGAGTATTCGGACACTTTGATGAATTCGGCTGTGAACTGTTTGTCTACCTCTTCCTTGATTTTCAGGGCCCATTCAGGGCGCATACGGCGTAACTTTTGTTTCACGGGCTTAGCTTGGGGTTTAATGGGTATCCTGTGTTCGGCAATCTCCCTGTCGATCCCAGGCATGTCTTTGTAGGACCATGCGAATACGTCCTTGTTTTCGTGTAGGTGGTCGATGAACGATTGTCTTTCCGAGGGGTCAAGGGTAGTCCTTATCCTAAGTTCTTGAGTTGTCTTGTCGGTCCCTACGTTTATAGGTTCGGTCTCCTCAATGATGGGTGTCCTATCCTCTCGTTTGTCAAGATCTTTAGCTAGGTGAGGTGGGTAGTCACTCAAGTCAAATTCCTCATATTCGTTTAAAATTGCATTGCAGTAAAATTGAGACGAGTCGTAAGCAAACTTAGCGTTCATTAAGTCGACTTGAGCGAAAATTTCGGATAGGACTGACATCTCATGAGCAGTCAAAGGCAACACAACAGAGGAGGTGGCCCCTGAAACAAGCTCTGGGTTGCTACCTTCTACGAAAGTAGGGATGACCCTAGTTGACTCGGCCTCTAAGGCTGCCACAAGTTTGTGATAAAATAGCAGAAAGGGGACATGGAATGGGACATCAGGAGTGCTAGGAGTTAAGACAGACTCTAACTCATACTCAGACTCACACTCCTTTTCATCTTCACTTTCCTCTTTGAACATAGAGCCTTCTCAAGTTGTGATCTTGAGAATTCTGCCTTGACGATCTGTCCACTTAGCAGTTTTCCTCCAGCCTTGTGTAGCTATCTCTGGGCCAGTGGGATCGAACTTATTATACTTTAGAGCAACGTTGATGATGTCCTCATAGCCAAGGTTTTTGATGTTGTCTTCTCTGAAGAGTAGACTGATGACTTATCCGTCCAGGCATGGGGTTGATTCAGATTTGGTCGACACAGCTTTGGTGTTGTCAGGGATAAAGTAGCAGTCTTGAAAGACTTCTATGCCTGGATGTTTGACCTTTGCTACAGAGTCATAGATTGGCGTAGGAAAGGCATTGTAGAGCTCGGACTCTCCTTCGGTGACAAAGTATCCATTGAGAGTCAAATGGTAGGGACATAGGATGACTCTGTGTTTCTTGCGCTTACGCATTAGGAGATTTATTTCATGGATGTCTTCATCGGCTAGTTCATAGCCTATCCCGAAGGGGATATTCGGGACCTTGGCCTGTTTCATGGGAGGCAAGGTGCTCTTCAGCGGATTGAGAGGTAGGCCCGGGTAATAATCCTGGCGCATAAAAATGCGGTTGACTGTGAGGTTTGAGAACGGTCACAATCGAATGATGTTGATTCACTGGTTAAGGCGTTCATAGCTTGAATCCCCACATTTCGCTATCATCCTCTTCAATAACCTAAGAGGCTATTCCCTTTTTAATGATAGCCTTGATCGGGGATGCATGAATTGTAATTGTTTTCCCGTTGAAAGGGACCCTGATTTTCTGATGAATGGTTGAGGTGACGGCCTTGGCGGCGTGAATCCAGGGGCGTCCCCGAAGCATGTTGAAAGAGGCGTCGATATCAACCACCTGAAAACTGGCTTGTTTTTCCAGGGGTCCAGTTGCAATGGTGAAGGTGATAAGCCCTACGACCTTATGGCGAGTGCCGTCATAATTGCTTACTCCTTGATTAGTCGGGAGCAAGTCAACTTCCTTTATACCCAGTGTATAAGCCGTTTTGAGGGGAATGACGTTAACGGCATATCTATCATTCACTAGAACCATAGGCATATTCTTCTTCAGGCATTGCACAATGATGTATAGGGCCAGGTTATGGTTGGCTCCGAATGGAGGGATATCTTCGTCATAGAAGATGGCCCAGTTGTTTAGGTCGGGGCGTCCCTTGTCATGTGTGCTACCACTTCCTTAGGAGAGGAGGTAGAGGGAACCGTCACCTTTCCCAAGGCTTGTAGTAAAGCCTGCCGATGTTCGAATGATGTGGCAATCAGTTGCTAAATTTAAATTTTGGCCTTCGCCTTTTGCATTTGTTTAAGGATCGATTTATCGGGAATCTTGGGTTGAGTGTCCACGTCTAGGATGATTTGGTCATTCGTTGTTGGAATGGCTGTTGAATTGTTCGGATTCTGGTAAGGGCGTCCGGATCGGGTAAGGTGACCGATCTCTTTCGCCCGTTTACCTTTTCTCGAAACAATGTAGACATCCTCTACGTCATCTCTCCAGATACCGTTGATTTCGGGATCGGTGGGGTAATTTTTGTTGGGGAATTTCTTGTGGGGGTAATTTTTGTGGGGTTGATTATTGTGGGGTTGGTTATTGTGAGGTGCATGACAGAATTGCTGCGGAAGCAATTCTTTCAGGAAGTGGGAGTTTTGGGTGGTTGGAGGACCCTCCCTCGGGCGTGGTGTTGGTGTTAGAGGGTTGAAAATCAACCGGTAGTAGGCGTCCTCAAGTCGGATAATCCTTTCTGAGAGACTGGTTATGGCTTCTTCAACCTGTTGGAACATGGTGAGCATGGTTGTGGCGCTGAACACGAATGTCCCGTCCGGAATGTCCTTTTGCAAGACATTCACCTCGTCATCAATAGGTAGAATGAGGTATGAGCAATACAGGTTTGGCTTGTCATCAGAGATGGCATTGCTTACCAAGGGGTTTGTCTCATGATTTGGTTTCGTTAGTGGAGGTAAAGGTAATTCCCCTTTCTTAATCATATCTTGAATGGGGTTCTTCAGTTCAAAGCAGGCTTCCGTGTCATGACCTTTACCCTGGTGGTATTGGCAGTAGGCATAGGAATTCCAGAAACGGGGTTTCTTGGCCTCGCACGGGTCAAGAGTGGGTCTTTTTAGGGCACTGGCATAGGTTGTTCCCATGTTTGTGAATACCCTTTGTGGACGCTCAGTTTTCTTTGTGGTTGGTTCGAGGAGGTTAACCTCATCAATTTTGTTTGTCTGACCAAAGGGGCGAGATCCAGTGGATGTAAATCCATGATAGCCCCTACCGGTGGTTTTGGCTAGGACACCTTTGTGGAGGTCGTCTTCAATGCGAGTTCCGAGGATTATAGGTCCTTGAACAACAACAACAACAACAACATCAGAGCCTTAATCCCAAAATGATTTGGGGTCGGCTGACATGAATCATCCTTTCGAACCGTCCATGGGTGAACGCACGCCTCAAAATGCGAATAAAAACGGGAAGATAAAAAACAAAAGGGAGAACGAAAATGTAATGGAAAGTCAAGGTGAACTTAGGGGTTTTAAAATCGAATTCCGTCTTCCTTTTATAAAAACTTAAAATTTAAATCGAGAGAAAAGATTAAAACGATTTTTAAAAACCGAAATAGAGTTAAGGATCCGGAATGAACCAGGTAAAATCTATAAGAAAGTGGTTGTTGAAAAAGTGTGTAATAAAGGAGAGAAAAATAAATAAATTAATTTCTTTAAATTAAATAAATAGATAAAAACACTAAATCTGTCAAAAAACATCAAATACTAAAAATCCACATGTATCCTTTCCCTCCATCGTGCCCTCTCCGTCACCATACTCTCCTCAAGCCCCAGAACTCTCATATCGTGCTCTACCACTCTCAACCATGTCTGTCTCGGTCTTCCTCTGCCTCTAGGGACCTTTTCTGTTCTCCAAGTCTCCAGCCTCCTAACTGGTGCGTCCATAGGTCTCCTTTTCACATGGCCAAACCATCTTAGTCGGTTTTCCATCATCTTGTCCTCTATTGGCGCCACTTTAACCTTTTCCCTAATCACCTCATTCTTTAACTGATCTTTCCTTGTATGTCCGCACATCCACCTCAACATGCGCATCTCCGCCACACTCATCTTTTGAATGTGACAATGTTTCACGGCCCAACACTCGGAGCCGTAAAGTAGGGCAGGCCTAATTGCCGTGCGATAAAATTTTCCCTTTAATCTTTGGGGCATATCTTTATCGCATAGAAACCCTGAAGCACTCTTCCATTTCAACCATCCCGCTTTAATTCTGTGAGCCACATCTCCGTCTAACTCCCCATCTTTTTGAATAATAGGTCCTTGAACGTTTTGATATTTTTATATCTCAGTAGGTTACATAAACTGGACGGAGGCTGTTGACAAACTTCTCCACCAGAGTCGATTCACTCGGCTTACTAACCAATTGAGTGCTTACCCTCCTCCAACGGGTTAGGAATTCTGTGAACTCATCATTCTTAGTCAGGACTTCAAGAGTGCGAGTGTTGGCTTGGATTTTGATGTTGTCGATGTACTGCTTAGCGAATTCAACGGCGACTTCGTCCCAAGTGGTAATTCTCTTGGGGTCGAGGGAATAGTACCATTGGTGGGGAATTGGTTCCAGGGATGATAGGAAGATCCGGGTGAAGAGTTCCTGTTTGACCACTTGATAGACATGTAATCTTTTAAGGCCCGAATGTGGTTGAGTGGGTCCTCCACTCCCTTAAACTTGGGTACATCAGTCAGGGTAAAATTGTCAGGAAGTTGATCCCCAACGGGTTTGAATCTTCGATTGTTCTCAAGCTGGATGTTGTTACCACGGGCTAGGAGTTGTTTTTCCAAGAGCTTGATCTTTTTCTCAGTTTCGGTCAGAGGCGGAGTGTTGTGTTCTCTGGTTTCATTGTTTTCCAGCGTGTCGATACGGGTCTCGACACGGTCCAGGGTAACCTTAAGAGCGGTGACTAGGTTGGCTAGCTGAGTAGTCGTAAGATCTCTGTTGTCATCGTTGTTGTTCGATGAAGCTCAAGACGGGGCCATGGCTCTAAGGTAGAAAATGGCTCACGTTATATCCCAATCCGACACGGTTTAACGACTAAACGCAGATAACATAAAATACTAAAAGTCACTTTTGACCCAACAGGACGAGGGCAACCGAGTGTGGCGGTGCTGACTCGATTTATGGTGTGATGGTGTTGACCGGACTATGACCCTCTTTCAACGTAATGGTGTGACGCCGTTGAATAAGCTCGAGGTGAGACGACTCATAAGTGAAGACCCATAAGCACGTTTGTTTTGACTCTATAGACACGAGGCGGAATTGGAATGGTGGATTGAAATTTTCGAAAATAGAGATTTTTAAAAAAAATCGTTTGACGTTTTATGGACGGCTTTCGAAGAATAGGGATCTTCAAAAGTCTTATGTATGTTTTCAAAAGACAGTTTGAGTTCGAGTTGCGGTGGCTCTGAAAACAATGTGCTATTTCCGACGACGGCTTTGAAATCCAAAGTTGTGTGTTTTGAAAATCAGGTTTTGAAAGGTTTGAAAAGGTTGTGGTCCCGGGAACGGTGACGGTGTATGGCCCTCGCGTTTTGAAAGAGCCATTGTGTCGGCGCGAGACGCGTTAATATCCGTGTCTTGACAAGGCAATTATAACGGCATAAAAAGTTATTTTTTAAATGGTTGTGAAAACCGGATTTGAAAATCGTCATTACGACGGTCTAAAATGGCGTGCTTTTGAAATGATTGTAGCAAACCAGGTTTGAAAATCATCATTACGACGGCCTAGAAAGCCGTGCTTTTAAAATAATTGTAGAAAACCGAGTTTAAAACTTCTGATTACGACGGCCTAAAAAGGCGTGCAACGGTCAGCGAAAGACCGAGGTTTGAAATGGCTATTATAACAGTGCAAAAGGGTGTTTTGAAAGTTTGAAATGACTCGGAAAGACTTATGATCACATAACACATAAGCACTCGCAATTCATTATATTATGCATAATGCTGACACGGATTTTGGCTTAAAAGGGTAGGTTACACACCAATCGATCAAAACCTGATTTTCGAGAGGGATACCAATCCAAACAAAATGTGTAAGGAGGGTGCCCTAGCCTCGTGTACGAATGAAATAAAATCTCTTTCGGGAAACATAAATGTGTGACGTCAACGGTATGCTTGTCTCAATCGAGATTCGAAACACGAGGTTGAGAAAACTCACGCCGATGAGCCGAGCCAATTGGTCGGTAAAGGTTAGGTTGTGGGCTTGGAAAAGGAACCCGACTTATGACCGTAATATCAATTAATGCATTTCAACCAAGTCCTCGTTCGATTCTCACCATCTAGGGATCACAAAGATATAAGTGTCCTAGTTATCTCCAGCGGAGTCACCAATCTTTGAACATGGGCCCACCTGCGACGCCCAGCAGATCTGTGCGCGCAGCAGCGGTCTTTTGACTTGCTCGGCGGGGTTAGAATGCTTTCGACCGGATCGTTTTAGATCGGTCGATTTTGTCTCGGCAAGGTCTCGAAACGATGTAAGAGATGTATGGAGTCGTCACCAAGCATTTGTGGGATGCTTGGAACCCGTTTTAATCAACTTTATACCTAGGTCAACCAGGCAAAAAGCGGTGTTTGACATAGGTACTAAAGATAAGGAGTCGTCCCTCTTTAGCATCATATCTCTAGAATGACTCTCATTCCTCCACTATCCAAAGTTTCTGAGTAAGAGATGAACGTACGTATTGGGAAGCCCTTTAATCAGACACCCAATCCCGGCCGCGATAACGGCCTCTACTGATCGATCTTGGTTGATTAAATGCAAAAGTTGATAAAGCGGGTAAATGCATGAATGCACATCCACAAGTTTAAACATAACATGTGAGCTTTCTATGTTGGTTGTTGATATGACTCATATTTGTGCACATTTAGTCCCCGAACTAGCCTAGTTCCTATGCTTTCTAGTGCTTATTAGGGTCATTTCTTATCTTTAGTTCCCTACTTTGCATATTCTTTGAGGTTGTGTGTCCTTGTAGGAGAGCATTTCTATCCTTGCGCTTATGAAGCAAAGTGGAGCTAAATGGAGTGCATCAAATAACCAAGCATCTAAGAGGAGACTAATACTAAAGGCCTAAGTTAATAAACCAAGTTGAATGGGCATCCCAGGATCCCCACGGAGCCTTAGGTAGTCCAAAGAAGAAGAAGAAAAGGTGATCAGGGATCCGAGCGTCTCAAACTCAGGACAGGCATCCCAGGCCTCAATCCGTGCGTCTCATGATCAAGTCGAGCGGATCCCTGGGCAGCACGAGCATGCTTCAAGGTCAAGTCGGGCGGCTTCTTATGGGACTTTTAAGGCACTAATCTTCTATTTAGGGACTTAATCGGCATTTAAGCCATTGTTTTTGGGGACTAAACACCAAGTTTTAGAGATCAATAATCAAGTTAATTTACCAATTAGTTTCATAGATCTTCCCAATCATGTTGTAGTGACTCAATTCATTATTTATCAAATCTTAATTCCTCTTTAATCATTCAAGTGTTCTTAGATTTAGTTGGGTAATTTGAAGACTATTTGAGGTTTATTTAAGACTTTACAATCCTTCATCATCCATCATGTTATTCTTCTATTACTCTTTGCTTATTGTTTGGATCATTCTTAAGTTGGTATAATCTCTTTTATCCTTGCTTAACTAGTTATTGCTTTATTCATTCACCATGTTTAACCTTGTTAGTAGGATTGACACCCTTATTAACATGCTGACCATGACTATGAGTGAGTAGTCTTCTAGCTAGGGTTAATGGGGGATTAGGGGAACTAAAACATGAGGGTAGATCCATACTTAATCTAATATGTTTTCATAAGATTGCTTGCTTGTTGTAGTTTCAACTTATGCACATGTTATGCTTGGAAATTGCTTGATTGACAACCTTGCATGAATCTCTTATCCATTCAACAAGACTTGTAAGAGATAAGCCAACTCGAGGCTTGTTAGACCATGCATATAGTTGAATAGGAAGAGACTAAGTCGACTTGTAGGTGTTGTACAGTCTTGACCGACTCGGCTCCGGGACCTAGATCTTCCTAGGAATTGTATGACATACGCCAACTCGATTCCATTACAACAATAATTTGCTTGCAACTATGTAAACATATTTGTATGATCTCCACCATGAATCCCCTATAAACCCATGATAACCTAGTGCCTTCATAAGTTGTTTACAAACCCCCATTTGGTTATTTGCTTATTTGCTTGTTTCGCTTTTATTCCTTTCCATTTCATTGTAAAGTAGTTTAGATTGGAAACTCCAAACTCAACCCAAATTGTGACACCCAAAAGACATAGCTTTCTAAAAATCAATAACTTGATTCAATACTCGTCCTTTGGGATCCAACCTTTATTTGCCACTCTACTAAGAGTAGTTAGTTGAGTCTATAATTATTGTTTTGGTCGGTTAGCTAAGATGACAAAGTTATATAAAACCGTATCAATTGTTTATCCAAATATCAAGTAATTGATGTCAAGTTGGATTTAAAGTTGATTTGCATTCAAGACGGAAATTAAACATCCATTTACCGAGTTATGTTTATGGTGCATAACGTGATCCATTTGTCTTTGAAAGGCATTTTGCAAATACGAAGTAAAAGGGCAGGCTTCCCATCTGATCAATTCTGTATTCGGGTTACCGAAGTCGAGATTGTCCTAGATAAGTGCTGGAAAGGAAATAGGACCTGCATCAGGGAGCCTATTGAGGCGCGAGCCGTCAGGCGATGCAAAGAGACATGTCCTGGTTTGAAAACTGAAAAACAGTTGGCCTTTTTAGGCGCGAGGTAACTGACTGTCCAAAGGGACGCCTTTTGACTATAGAAAACGTTTGTAAAATGGTTTGTAAGGGGGTGTTTGAACCCGTCTTTGTTTGAAAAGGTCGTTTATACCGCTTTTGTGTTAATATTAAGAACGAGACTTGAATAATCATCCTTGTATTGACGATATTCGATGTCGGGTTTGATTTTGCAAGCTTGAAATGAATAGTTTTTAAAAATTATTATGAACTAATTGTATTAAGTTCATTTGTTTGTAATTAGTCAATGATTATCATCGTGCTCGAGTTTAAAATTGACATGATATGTGGAACCAAGGATGATTTTACATTTATGACTAATATGGTTATTTTTTTTTTAAATGTAAAGAAATGAATAAAAGGTTTTAAAATACCTTTTAAAATGGAATTGACGAAATATTATCACGTTTGAGTTCTGACCTGGACAACCCATTGAGGCGCGAGGTCTTCGAGCAATCTTGTCACTATCACGCAATTGAAATCATTATTTGTTCTATCCTAGGTTTTGGATGGCATGATTGTAGTACTTGACCATTCAATTATACCGGGTATACTTAACATGGAAGTTTTGTGATGTTTGTTTTGTGTGTTTGACTCGGTTTGACTCTTTGTTGGAGTCGGGATTTGAATTTTTGAGTCGGTTTTTGCTCCGGTGTCGGTTTTGCCTCTAGTTAGTGTCATTGTGACCCCGTCTTCGTGCATTAAACAATCCAGGTACTTTTGAAAAGTTTGAAATGTTTTGTTGTTGGAATCATTTTGAGTTTTCCGATGTATAGTTATACAAAACTGTCTGTTAATCGTATCGATTTCTAAGCATGTTGTAGTCCGATAATCATCGGGAGTTTGTTGGGGAATCAATAGATATTGGGTATCTACACCAAGACGCCACAACAAACACAAGGTACCCGGAACACATCCCTAGTACCGGGCCCGAGAGTGACTCGAGTCCCTAGCCAGACGTCATGCCTCAACCACATGAATCCCTCCATAACCCAAGTACTAAATGTGCGCATCCCCCTTTGAGTGGGAAGCGCCAAGGGTGACTTGAGTAGACGATGGTTTCCTAACAGCCTTTCGTCTCCAAAATCGTAACCAAGAATCATCTTACATCCTCCATTGTCAGCCAAACCAGAATCAAGCCAAACAAGTCCAACCAAGGCAATTATGCAACCATATTAACACAATAAATATAATCATGCTCAATTATTCATTAATTCATTTCTTCTTATTTAATTGCTCCTTAACATGTTATAATGCATTGTAACCAACCTTGTGACCATTCACCATACTTACCTTCAAATAATTATCATAAAGCCATATTATGTGATCAATCCCTAATTATCAAGAACATGTTATAATGCAATTATCATGAAACAAATGTAACTAATGACAATAAATGAACAATTAAACACTCATATAATTATAGCTAAGTAGGGAAAACCCTACCTCAAGCTTAACTTGCCAAATCCCCAAGCTAGCCACTAGAAGTGCTCCTCAATGAAGCTTCCTACACAATTAATTACTACATTCATTACCATAATCTATTATACTAACTATACTAATCAAACCCCTTAATTACTTATCTTTATTCCATAATATATTTAATTAGATTATAAACTACAAATGATAAATTATAGTAACTAACATAAGATTAAGAAAATAAAACATAAACCGACTTACAAAAGGATGGATGAACAAGAACGAAGGAAATGATAGGAAATTTTCACTTGGGGAGGCTAGGTAGAGAGGATTGTTGGGTGAATATTCTAGAGAGATTCTCAAGAATGTAGAGAGTGGTGAGAATATAGTTGGGGAGGGTTTTGAGGTAGAAATCTGAAAAGATAAGCCTTGGAAGCGACCTCCCACCAAACAAACTTCCCGTATAAGCTGAACTCGACTAACACTCGGTCGAGTGGGAGGCTCCACTCGGTCGAGTGGATGGTCACTCGGTCGAGTGACCACTTTTCCAGACTTCCAGCCTACTGCCAAGGCGTACTGGGTTCGCCACTCATTTGAGTGGAGATGCAATCGACTGAGTGGACCGTTTACTAGGTCATGTGCTAACTTTATAAATGTGAGGTATTACATTTCTCCACCTATTTAGGAAGTTGGTGAAACCTTCTTTTTCGTTTTGGGTAAAGACCTCTAGAGTGCGCATGTTTACTTGGATCTCGGCATTATCCGCAGACTGTTTAGTGAACTCGGTTGCAGCACCATCCTACGTAGAAATTTTCTTGTGGTCTAGAGAGTAAAACCATTGTTTGGGAATGGTGTCGAGATATGATGGGAAGATCCTTAAAAACAACTGTGTCTTAATGCCTTTGATAGACATTTAATCATTGAAAGCACGAATGTGGTTTAGAGGGTTTTCATGCCCCTTGAACTTCGGGAGGTAAGTCATGTTGAAGTTGTTTGGCAGTTAAGTATTCACTGCTTCATACTTTCAGCTATTTTCTTTGTAGATGTCACCCCCCCCCCCCCCCTTGAGGTACATTAGTTGCTCTTCTAGGTATTGAAGACGCTTTTCAGCTTCAGTAAGGATAGGTGGAGAATCGTTTTTAGGCTTTACAAAGGGTGTAGGATTGTCGTGCAAAGGGATGTCAGGAATAGGACCCTCCGTGGGAGGAAGTCTGGCTTCCACGGTTACTATGCGGCCTTCGATTGTTTGGAGACGAGCGTACGCGATATCTTGACTGGCATAGAGCCGGAGTAGTACAACCAAAACTTGATTATTGCCATTACCATCAGATTGACCTTGGACGCTTCCTTGACTTTCGTTAGTTCCGACCATCTTGGACTAGAGATAAGAACCGAAGGCGAATCAAGACACAATAGACTACATGGCACACTTTTTTGAAAGTAAGACTTGTGAAATGACTCAAAAAGGGAGGACGTGAGTGTCTTTGTGTCGTGTGGATTTTGAAAATGTTGGTTTTGAAATGTTATCTAGGACAATCATTGTGTGTGGTTGTAGGAGTGTCGACTTTGAAATGACTTTGAAAATGATTGATTTTTGAAATTTTGACAGAGTTTCGACATGATTTTATTGACTTTGAGCGTTTTAGGCTATTTTGAACGATTTACATTTTACATTTTGAAGAAACGATTTTGAAAACATCGTCATGGTTTTCTTTACAAAGGTGATAACATACAAATTACAAACATAGGCATAGACATTATAACGGTATGTTGAGTGCTTTTAGAAGGGTTTTGGTTTAAAGGGTGGGTTGCCATACCAAGCTATCATACCTTGGTCTGTGGAGTGGTCCGTGTCAAACATGAGTTGGGTCGGTTCCTAATCCATTCGTTGGAGTAGTGAAGGCTCTTGATACAAACATGAGTATGCATCGTAGTATGATTGACGTCAATCGCTATCCATTTTTGGGCACAAATAGGAATTTGCACCGTCCAGACGGGACGATTGGTCGAATAGGTTGGGCTAAGCCTAAGAAGGCTGGCTAAAAGGACCTAAGAAGATCGATTAATGAAAACTGACAACTGTCTCATATAAACTATTCCATAATCTTTTTCAAGTTTAACTCTAGGTAACACTAGACTTAGTTGAAGTGTATCATCCACATAGGAGTCGCCAAACTATGGACACAGTAACGCGCGCCGCGCGCACCCGCACATTGGTTTCGAGGCGGCGACACTTCTTCCACGGAACTCCAGCGCGAGACCAAAGCACGTCATGGGTTGTTACCAATTTGAAAGGCATTGAAACCGGTGAAAGGTTTGACAAGCCTGTATATGTGGAGTCGTCACCAATTTTTATGGAAAATTGGAACCGTTCAAACACATCGCGTCATGTCAAAACACAAATTAGTGACATGAACACTAAGAATTCCGTTACCCTTAACATTCAATGTCTAAAATGTCTCTCGTGATGCCAATGAATAGAGATGTCACAGAGATCTTGACTAAGGGGTGAAGGTACGTATTAGGAAGCTCTTTATTTGAACACCTAATCCCGTCCGTCTCGATAGTGTCCTCTACTAATGATCAGGAAAGTTATTTATACTCGATATGTTGTCAGTTGTATGCATGCAATGCAACATCCTACTTTTTAATGCTAGCATGTGAATATTAACTAAGTCGGTTAACAAAAAAATTTAGCACTCAATTGTGTCGAAGTTGGAATTCCAATTAGTTACATGTGAATGACAAGGAAATTAATCATACAAGAGCAATAAGACATATATACAATAAATAAATAAATCACAATTAATAAATGCACTAAATTGAATTTACGTCATAAATATGTTCAAAAAAAGAATTTGAAAATAAAATAAAATGAAAAGAAATTAAAATATGAAAACATTCCGAATTAAGAGTGATAATATTAATAATAATTGGTTAGAAACTTAATTAGAAACCTACGTCAAAATGAGAAAGAGTTTATAGGCAGAAGCCAACCCAGAACAGGCGCTGCAATTGGTGTGTCCTCTGAAAGAAGGGCATCACCTGTTGCGGCTCTTCTAAAGCTGGGTTCTGACTGTGAAAGTCAGACCTGTGAGTTAGTTATGGTTCGTTGGTCAATTTATGTCGATTATTGATTACAACTCGAATAAAAGTAATTTAGTCAAACATCGTCCACAAGTCAGGTTGAATAACGAGATTATAAATTATTACGGCGATTTACATAATTTTAGTTATACAATGTCGGGTTTTATAAAGAACAAAAGTTAAACTTGAAAATGGACAAAAACGAAATTAGTTAAACAAAACTGGAAAATAGGAAAAGTATGTACAAAAGATGAATTCTAAAGACTCGATATGGAGAAAATCGAACCTCTAACATCTTGGTCTAAATAAGATGACGAAAACCCTCAAATATTGAATTATAAGGGATTTAAGTTGAAAAAAGTGGAAAAGATTAATAAAAGCTAATTTGAAAACTATTAGACGAAAAAAGAAGTGGAAAACAAAGAAAGAAAAATAAAAGACGAAAGAAACAAAACCCCGGTTATGAAGAAGAAGTGCAGCAACTGAAAGCAGGCTCTAGAAGAGGCGCAGTGGATGTTGCGGCCTTTCCAGAAGGCGCATCAGTTTATGTGATTCTTCCCTATGTCATTTCTCTACTGCTTCCGTCAAAGGGTTATAAAAAAGGTGATCTTAGAAGATAATTTGAGCATATAAATGATATAAATTCTTACATATGTTATACATAAAAAACAAAAAAATAAAATTGAGATTTACACCCTCAGACTTACATGTTTGACGAAACGAGATAGACTAAGTTGTCGTTTAGTGATTGCTTGACTCGATGTAGGATTGAAAGTGCCCTTAAAAATGATTTAAAACAGATTGATTACATTGATTAGGTGGAGTTGGTCAAATTGGTCGGTCTATGCAACGTGACTAATACTCAGAATGATCTGAGCTTACGTGGTTGCGTAGAACAAGCACATAGGCGTCGAAAAGTAAAAGCGCGGTCTTAGAATGCAAAGGGAAAAGAGAAGGGCGGACACTCGCGATAGAGATATGTTAGACGAATGCCTTTATTTATACTAATCATGAGGAGGGATTTAGGTAAAAGTGGGATAGAAATCCGGAAAGATTGTCGAAACTGGGAAAAAACAAGCCCATGAAGAGGCGTAGAAGGAATTGCGACCCTTCTAAGAGGCGCAGCTTCTGCTGCGTTTTCTCTTCGGTGTTTTCCTCCTCAGCAAGAAAGAATTCCGTGGTTTAAAATAGGAATTAGGGAAGATGTATGCTTCCTTATTCCACAAAGAAAATTCGAGAATATTCCGACTCGGCTTAAGACAGTTTTAAAAAATGGAAACGGTTTTTGACCTGGGCTCCAAATGTACTCTAATTACTGTCAAATGACCGTATCGGCGCATAGATGACGACCATGAGTTTGACTCGATTGTTTCAGCTATCATGTGTCGTCGAACTAACGAAATGTCGTAAATTGCTCCCCGTGATTAAACATGCGGCCCAATCATAACTGGGTGGTTGGTAGAAGGTGTAGAAATGAGGTGCCTACACTAAGTAGAGGCCCTCATTGCGACGAGCGGAGTTAGGTTTCCGGGTTTTCCTTAAAACTTTGTGGCGACTCCCTTCTCAAAACTCCTGCGGATATCAAATTCCCACATCCACACCACTAAAAGATGATTTTAATTAAATCTCGCCATGCTAGTATGTATGTCTGAGGGTGTAAATCCCACCTTTAATCTCGTATTTTGTTTTGTTATTTATTTTGCATGAATTTATGTTATAAGATTTCTTCAAAGGTCGTAATTATTTCATTAAAATCAAGCCTTAAACCCCGTTTGATAAAAAAAAAACAAGATCTGAAGCAGAGATGAAACGAATCAACTGATGTGACTTCTAGAATGAACGCAACTCTTGCTCTGCCTTTTCAAGAGGCTGCTTTCAGTTGCTGCCTTTCTTCTTCTTCCTCGCTTCTACTTTGTTTCATCGTTATTCTTTCTTTTTCGCCTCTTCTCTTTCTTCAAAGTAATAATTCTAATACTCTTCCCAAATTATTTCACTACTTCCTTTTTTACTTGAATCACTAGTAATCAATATTAGTTAGTTTTCCTCACCGTCAAATCCCGGTTTGAGAGGTTCGTTAATTAATGTCAAATCTCCCGAATTCGACTTTATACATGTTTTAACTCGTTTTGTTACAGAAATTTGAGCTTTATAACGTTTCTTCGACTTTGTTTAATATTTCAAGTCAAATTTTGGTCCGATTCGAATTCGTAATTTGTTTAATTCAATTTTCCTCTTGTAAATCCGCCTAGTAATCATAATCATGGATATTAATGAGTTTATGACGTCCTTGTACACTAAAACATGTTTAATTAACTAACTTTGAGTCCTAAAATATTAAACCATTAACAATCAAACCAACGATTAATAATGATTACATGGGTCTGACTTTCACAGTCAGAACCTACCCCGAACAAATGCAGTGGGCGCTACGCCTTCCTTTTTTAGAACACTTCTCGCTTCGACATAACTTGTATATTAGTTTTTAATAACAACTATTTTTTTTTTATTATCACGTAAATATTAATGTTTTTGAGTCGATTTTTTTTTCTTTCTTTCTTTTCTTTTCTTTTTCATTTTCTCTTTCTTTTCTTTTATTTTTCTTTTCGGAAATACTTTTTTAGCATTCTTGTGACGTAAAAATTCTGTTGTCTTTGTTTTATTGTATCTGTTGCTTGCTTGTAATTCACATGTAATGAATCTAAATCCTTCTTCGACCGACCAATTCTAAATTGTTTGTCTCACCGGCGTAGTAATTATCTCATGTTAAGTTTAATCCACAATGAATATTGTACTGCATGCATATAATAAATATATTCGATATAAATATCGTTTCCAATCATTAGTAGAGGCCGCTATAATGGCGGGCGGGATTAGGTGTTCCATTAAAGATCTTCCTAGTACGTACCCTCACCCCTTACTCAAGATCTCTGTGAGCATCCGTGTTCATTGGCATTGCAAGAGTCATTCGAGAAAGACAATGCGAAGGGCAAAAAACTTCTTTATAACACCCCAACTACCCGGCCAAGGAAATTCGGGCGTTACAGTCTCGGTTTCCCGAGATAGTGAAATCGGAGATACAATCCAATAACAATTATATAAATAAAATGTTTAATAGTTTATGTAATACAACGGTTTTATGTTTCTGAGGGTACTCTATTGAGTAGAGCTTACTCTGTCGAGTAAGTTGGATTTTATGCAAAACAGTAGTCTGCCTGTAGGGTACTCGATCGAGTAAGCTTGGCACTCGATCGAGTAAGGGTCACTCGATCGAGTAAGTGACTTAATCGATCGAGTAAGTCGGTTAACGGGTGATTTGCGACGGGTTTGTTAATAATGCAGATTAATATATATTAAGTTCCGTCATCTTCTTTAAACACTTTTGCAAAACCTAAATCACAGTCAAGAGAGATTTCAAGTTACGTTGTCTTGTTCCTTCGCATTATTAGCAAATCCCAGAGCTAGAAGTGTCGGTTTCCGTTGTTCTTTATACCGTTGTGATCCTTGCGTCGTGGGTAAGTTCTACATATCATTTTTATATCATTTGGTTAATGTTGGTTAAACCCTAATTTGGGGATTTTTATGATTACGTGGTCACGGTAGTGATAATATGTGTGTAAGTTTTGGAGGAGGCTTTGTTGAGGAGAGATTCTGAGTCAGTTGTGTGATCGTCTGATTTCGTGTTGCTTTCCAGGAGGGTTGCCCTACTCGGTATTAATTACATGATGTGTGTGGTGGCTATATTGTGATTATTGATTAATTATATTACTGGTGATTGTGACGGTTGTTTGTTTATATCGTTGATTGTTATTGATGTATAATTGCCTGTGATATTCGGGGCGCGTCCCTGGCTTAGCGGAATCACTTGCGGTAGTGGTTTCACGCCCTTGGTTCGCCTCCTGTGGAACCCGCCACAGGAGAGATGTGCACATTAAGGAAACTTGGGTTTATCGCTCAGTGGTAGATGAGCGGGGATTTGGTGGGTACGGCTGCGGACCCCCACTGGTCGTGTGGAGTACTTATTGCGATGGGTACTCTGGTAGGACTACACACTTTAGTATGTAGACAGTTGTGTGTAGATTGATTATGGAGACCAGGGACTAATGTGTTGATTGAGCTGTTTGGCATTTGTTTCACTGTGGTTTGTATCGTGTAATTCGTACTGACCCCATTTAATTGTTAAAAACTGTGGTGATCTATTCGGGGATGGTGAGTAGTTATTGAGCTGGTATGATATGACGCATATGGGATAGCTGGGATTAGTCATCACGTGGCTGTTAGAAGAGTCTTCCGCTGGGTCAGACGATGTCTTATAGTTGTGATAGTTTTGCTAGTAGACATTTTGAGTACTTTGTATTTCAGTTAACAGTTTTGGGTTTTGAACATGTAATCACTTAAACCGTATTTTATCTTTAAGTTATGTTTCTCCATTGTCTTATGATTATCATTTCCTCGGGTAACCGAGATGGTGACGTTCTTATACCTAAGTTGTCCTGGTAAGGCACTTGGAGTATGGGGGTGTCAAAAAGTGGTATCAGAGAGACGATCTAGAAACCTGTAACCAACGGACCTAGTGAACATAGGCAGTCAAATTAAAATGAACCCGGGGTAGAAGTTGTAGGAGTTAATGCAAAGGCTTGGGAGACATCCTAAAGTCGCGAACTCGCCCTACAATTTTGAACTGGTCACATGAGGTACGTGTCGGGATCGTTATGTGTTACCTTCTTGTTTATGTATATCTGTATAATAACATGTGGTGTGAATCGGTGGATGCATGAATGTGGAGGATAGGGGTGTGGAATAAAGAAAAAGGAATGATGAGTATGTGATTTGTATGTTGGATGAATGAAGCTTGTTATTTGTTTTATAATGTGGCATGTTACAAATACAGAAGAAGAGTTGTTTTGCTGAATATATAAGGAGTTGCATATATATATATATATATATATATATATATATATATATATATATATATATATTGTTGTTATTGTTATGTTGGTAGTATAAAAGTTGTATATAATGTTGGGAGAGTAAGATGAACATGCGGGTAGTGTTTACGAGTCTGCATGGCCCGATCGAGTGGGTCTGACTCGATCGAGTGGCTAGTTTACGTTTTCTGAGCTGAAGCGAGATTTTGGGCGCTCGATCGAGTAGGTAGGGGCACTCGATCGAGTATGTGTTAGAAAAGTTTCTGGTCAGATTCTGGAATCGAGGCACTCGATCGAGTGAGTGGGGTAACTTGATCGAGTGGCCTCAATTCGATCGAGTGGGTTGAGGAGCTCGAACGAGTGGGTTCTATACAGGTCGTAAACATGTTTTGGGTTATGGTATTAGTGTTTATGTTTACCTTTATCTTATATAGTTTCAAGATGCCGCCGAAAAGATCCGCATTGTATGCTAGAGCTGAGAGTATAACCGTGCATGACATAGTGAAGATGTGGGAAAGGACAAGGATGCTGATCACTCAACAATCAGCATTCACATAGCTAGGTTCAACCCTAAGGAGTAAAAGGGTACTGGGGCGCCAATTATGCTGGATAATTGGCACAGGGAGATGGAGAACATCCTTGAGTTAGTTCATTGCCCGGAGGAGTTAAAAGTGGAACAAAATGTGTTCCACTTGAGGGAAGCGGCCGGTGAGTGGTGGGATAAGGTTAAAGTGGGTGCTAGGGAGATGTATATGAATAGGGGCTAACTGTAATACCTTGGGATGAGTTCAGGAAAGCTATGAGGCGTGCGTTCGTGCCGGAACATGTGAGGAGTAAGCTGAGGGAAGAGTTTGATGATTTTAAGATGACATCCGATATGACGGTAGCTGAGTACTACCGCAAGTTTAATGGTCCAGATATGCTGAGGATATGGGGTTGAGAGGGTGGTTGAGATGACCAAGGAGAGGGGTGCTGAGAAGAGGAAAGCTGAGAGCAAAGGGTGTGGTCAATCCAGCTATAAGAAGAGTAACTATAACCGGGTGAGAGCAAATTCATCGGGCTCAAGGTGTAGTGCTGGGGCTTCATACGGGCGTGGCCGTGGTAGTGGTTAGGGTATGACCTGTTATAACTGTGCGGGTGTGGGCCACAAGAGACATAAGTGCACCCGTGCGATGAGTGGGGGTTTCCATAGACCGTCACAAGGGAGTTTCTTACAGGGTCCTGCACAAAGTTATGTTAGTAACAAGCCGGCTGGGTCATAGAACAACATGGGAGGTCAGAGCAACAACTGTGGGGCTAACCGCAATGGCGGTAATTCTTATTAGAAACTGGCTACAAACACCAACAACAACCACGGGTCGGGTGCTAAACCGACTACCTCAGATAGTACTGTCTAGGGAGGTGGGCAGAAGACCAGTGGCAAGCTATTTATGATGGAGAAGAAAGCGGCTGAGGATGATGCTCATGTTATCACCGGTACAATTCTTGTTAATGGTGTTTATACCTTTATTTTGTTTGATTCGGGAGCGTCACAATCGTTTATATCATCGAGTCATGTTAAAAGGTTTGGTTTGAGTGGGTATGAGTCTCTAAGAGAGGAAGTTTTTATACCTTCGGGGGATTCGGTATCTTGTGGGAGGTTGTATAGAGGTGTGTCCATGATAGTTGGGCAAGTTGATATACCTGTAGACTTGTTAGAGTTTCCTTTAGATGGCGTTGAGATGATCGTCGGGATGGATTGGTTGGGAAAGTACAATGCTAAGATTGATTGCCATCAAAAGAAAGTTTCTTTGAGATTTTCTAAGGGGATTAGTGTGTCTTACCGTGGGTTTGTGGTCAAACCCAAAGTTAATTTGATTGCAGAAGTGACCTTGAAGTCCTATCTAAGGAAGGGATGTCCGTTGATCTTAAGCCATGTGAGGGATCATAGAGTGGAGAGTCCGACAGTTGAACAGATACCAGTGGCGGAAGAGTTTCCAGATGTCTTTCTAGAGGAGATTCCGGGGTTGCCACCGAAGAGGGAGATAGATTTCACCGTTGAGCTAAAACCGGGGACGAGGCCAATCTCTAAGGCACCGTACCGTATGGGTCCTAAGGAGTTCGAGGAGCTTAGGAAGCATCTGGATGATCTAATTGAGAGGGGATACATTAGACCTAGTGTATCACCGTGGGGAGCACCAGTTCTGTTTGTGAAAAAGAAAGATGGGAGCTTGAGGTTGTGCATCGATTATAGGGAGCTGAACAGAGTGACAGTAAAGAACAAGTATCCTTTCCCAAGGATAGATGATTTGTTTGATCAGTTGAGTGGTGCAGCAGTCTTTTCTAATATTTATTTGAGGTCGGGATACCATCAGGTGAAGATTAGAAGAGAGGATATACCAAAGACAGCTTTCATGTCGAGGTATGGTCATTATGAGTATGTGGTGATGTCGTTTGGTTATCTAATGCACCTGCTGTTTTTATGGATTTGATGAACCGGGTATTCAGTCAGTTCTTGGAGAAGTTTGTGGTTGTTTTTATAGATAATATCTTAGTCTTCTCTAAGACTAAAGAGGAGCATGAGGACCATTTGAGGATTGTGTTGCAGACCTTGTGAGATCAACAGTCGTATGCCAAGTTGTCCAAGTGTTAGTTCTGGTTAAAGAAGGTAGCTTTTCTGGGGAATGTGATTTCAAAGAAAGAGGTAGTTGTAGATCCTGCGAAGATTGAAGTAGTTACCAAGTAGGAAGCACCAAAGAATGTGGCAGAGATCAGAAGTTTCTTGGGTTTACCAGGCTATTATCGACGGTTCGTGAAATATTTCTCCAAGATTGCTAGACCTATGACATCTTTGATGAGGAAAGAGAACATGTTTCGTTCGGATGACAGTTGTGAGACGGCGTTCCAAACATTAAAGGAGCGTTTGACCACAATTCCAATCTTAGCATTGCCTGAAGGGAGTGAGAACTTTGAGGTGTATACATATGCTTCAAAGAATGGGTTGGGTTGTGTGTTGATGCAGAATGGGAAAGTGATTGCCTATGCTTCTAGGCAATTGAAGCCTTATGCGGAGAACTACCCTACACATGATCTATAGTTACGTGTAGTCGTGTTTGCTCTGAAGATTTGGAGACATTACCTATATGGGGCGACCTTTAAGGTGTTTTCAGATCACAAGAGTCTCAAGTACATCTTCACTCAAAAGGAGTTCAACTTGAGACATAGGAGGTGGAGGTAGTTGATTGGGGATTATGACATGGATATTATATACCATGAAGGGAAAGCTAATGTGGCTGCAGATGCTTTGAGCAGGAAGAGTGTGCATTCTTTATGCACAGCTGTATCTTTGATGAGATTGAGAGATGAGGTGGGGAAGTTCGGGATACATATGATCCAGAAAGGGGATGCTATGGGGGATTTGAGAGTTACGCCAGACCTTTATGATGATATTCATAGTAAAAAGGCTTTGGATCCCAAGATTGAGGAATGGAGAGCGGGAGTAGAGAAAGGGACAGTGTCTAGATTCTCTATTCATAAAGATGGTAGTGTGAGATTCGATAGGAGGTGGTGTGTTCCTAACGATGAGGAGTTGAAAAAGATGAACATGACAGAGGCTCATTGCACACCATACTCGGTATATCCAGGCGGTGACAAGCTATACAAAGATTTAAAGAAGACTTTCTGGTGGCCTGGGATGAAGAAAGGAACAACTGAGTTCGTGGCTCGTTGTTTGACATGTCAGAGAGTGAAAGGGGAGCTGCGACGACCACACGGTAAGATTCAGTCTCTTGAGGTACCTTAGTGGAAGTGGGAGTCCATTTCTATAGATTTTATCATTGGTTTACCGAAGAGTCAACAGGGTAATTACATGACATGGGTTATAGTGGATCGTTTGACCAAACAACTCATTTTTTGCCAATGAAAGGTACATGGACTAAGACAAAGTTAACTATGGCTTATCGAAAGAACGTGGTTCGACTGCATGGAGTGCCTAAGAAGATAATATCTGATAGAGATTCGAGATTCATCTCACGGTTTTGGAAAGAGTTGCAGGAGTCTCTGGGAACTACCGTAAAGATGAGTGTAGTATCTCATCCTGCGTCAGATGGCCAGACTGAGAGGACCATCAAGACTTTAGAGGATATGTTGCGAGCTTGTGTTATGGATTTTGGTGGTAGCTGGGAGCAGAGATTGGATTTGATTGAGTTTTCTTACAACAACAGCTATCACACCAGTATTGGCATGTCACCATTTGAGGCTTTATATGGGAGGAGGTGTAGGAGTCCAATTTGTCGGGACGATAGTGCTGAGGCAGTGGTTTTAGGACCAGAGATGCTACATGAGATGGTGGAGCAGATTAAGCTGATCAGGCAGAGGATGAGAGCGGCCCAGGATCGACAAAAGAGTTATGCTGATCTACATCGACTGGATATAAAGTTTCAGGTTGGGGACAAGGTTCTTTTGAAAGTGTCTCCTATGCGTGGAGTCATGATATTTCGTAAGAAAGGGAAGCTGAGCCAGAATTTCATAGGACCGTATGAGATCTTAGATCGTGTGGGTGAGGTTGCTTATCGGTTGGCTTTACCGTCTGCTTTGGATAGATTACATAATGTGTTTCATGTATCTCAGTTACGGAAGTATGTTAGTGATCCGTCACATGTGTTAGAGGTAGAGGTCATAGAGCTGGATGAGACCTTGTCTTATCTTGAGGTGCCTAAGCAGATTCTTGATTGAAAGGTTAGGAAAACTAGACATGGTGAGACAGTGTTGCTTAAGGTTCTTTGATCTAACCATGAGGTTGAGGAGGCTACATGGGAGGCGGAGGAGGCTATGAGGGAGCGGTATCCGTCTCTTTTTGATCATGTATGTATGGTTACGGGGACGTAACCTTGTTTCTTTTAGGGGGGTAGGAGATGGTCGCATAGAGTTTTTGCATGTTTTATGTTGGTTTTGATATATTTAGTACTTGTTGTGAGTCGGGTTGAGTTGGTTTGGGAAGTATGTTTTGGAGTTTTATGTTGAGTTTTGTTTATGTTGTTGTGTCGGGAGAATGTTAGTGTGCTTGTGTTTTTTTTGTGGTTTAAACTTCGGGGACGAAGTTCTTTTTAAGGAGGGAAGACTGTAATACTACGGTTTTATGTGTCTGAGAGTACTCTATCGAGTAGGGCTTACTCTGTCGAGTAAGTTGGATTTTATGCAAAACAGTAGTCTGTCTGTAGGGTACTCGATCGAGTAAGCTTGGCACTCGATCGAGTAAGTGACTTACTCGATCGAGTAAGTCGGTTAACGGGGGATTTGCTACGGGTTTGTTAATAATGCGGATTAATATATATTATGTTCCGTCATCTTCTTTAAACACTTTTGCAAAACCTAAATCAAAGTCAAGAGAGATTTCAAGTTACGTTATCTTGTTCCTTCGCATTATTAGCAAATCCCGGAGCTAGAAGTGTCGGTTTTCGTTGTTCTTTATACCGTTGTGATCCTTGCGTCGTGGGTAAGTTATACATATCATTTTTATATCATTTGGTTAATGTTGGTTAAACCCTAATTTGGAGATTTTGGGGTTTTTCTGATTATGTGGTCACGGTAGTGATAATATGTGTGTATGTTTAGGAGGAGGCTTTGTTGAGGAGAAATTTTGAGTCAGCTGTGTAATCGTCTTATTTCGTGTTGCTTTCCAGGTAGAGTTTCCCTACTCGATATTAATTACATGATATGTGTGGTGGTTGTATTGTGATTATTGATTAATTATATTGCTTGTGATTGTGACGGTTGTTGGTTTATATCGTTGATTGTTGTCATTGTATACCTGTCTGTGATATTCGGGGCGCGTCCCTGGCTGAGTGGAGTCACTTGCGGGAGTGGCTTCACGCCCTTGGTTCGCCTCATGTGGAACCCGCCACATGAGGGATGTGCACATTAAGGAACCTTGGGTTTATCGCTCAGTGGTTGATGAGCGGGGATTTGGTGGGTACGGTTGTGGTCCCCCACTGGCGGTGTGGAGTACTTGTTGCGATGGGTACTCTGGCAGGACTACACACTTTAGTGTGTAGTCAGTTGTGTGGAGATTGATTATGGAGACCGGAGACTAATGTGTCGATTGAGCTGTTTGGCATTTGTTTCACTGTGGTTTGTATCGTGTAATTAGTACTGACCACGTTTAATTGTTTTAAAAACTGTGGTGATCCATTCGGGGATGGTGAGAAGTTATTGAGCAGGTATGATATGACGCATATGGGATAGCTGGGAGGAGTCATCACGTGGCTGTTAGAAGAGTTTTTCGCTGTGTCAGACGATGTCTTATAGTTGTGATAGTATTGCTAGTAGACATTTTGAGGACTTTGTATTTCAGTTAACAGTTTTGGGTTTTGAACATGTAATCACTTACACCGTATTTTATCTTTAAGTTATGTTTCTTCATTGTCTTATGATTATCATTGCCTCGGGTAACCGAGATGGTGACGTTCTTATACCTAAGTGGTCCTGGTAAGCCACTTCGAGAATGGGGGTGTCATAGTTTACAACGAATAAATAAATAACGAAAGATTACAAGATATGACTTCTAAACTAATCTAATCAACAAGTCCGACTCGGAGATCAACAAGCCTCGTCCCTTCTCCCGCATGCTACCAAAGCTAACCTGTAAACAACTGCTCCCCATATGATCGGAAATATCATATGGATCGACACAGGCCACCCCGGGAATAGGTGACATTTACACGGATACAACAAACGTGAGTTTCAAAGGTAAATTCAAGACATGACATAATAAAGAAAGATGCAACATGTTGATTATATGAATGAGACACGGACAAATCAACATCACACCGGTATTGGGACACGCCCGGACATACCCTAACCTCTACTCCGGTACCGGGACACGCCCAGGCATACCGATCAATACACTAGGTACCGGGACACGCACAGACGTACAGGGTCCGGCAGCCAACCGAATCCCCTGCCAGACGTCGTGTCTCAACCACGCTGCCTCTGTCCTTACTCATGTTGGAATATGTGTCCTCCGACAATAATGCGATCACAACTGTCAATCATAATGATCACATGTTTAAATCTCATTTTTAAGAATACATGTGGGATGTAATATTTTACAGTCAACTAGTCCACACATATCGGTAATGATTGGCTGACTAGAGTTTGACATTACTGTCGTGCGACGGTGGTGATCAGTTGATCCCCTTAGGTCATACCTATAGGGAAATACTCTTAATTGATTATTTAATTAATCGTATGCCGATACGAGTTAATTAAATTGCTTAAAATTGACGGATGATTTGTGACTAAGATTAACGTGTCTTATTATAATTCGATTCAATTAGATACGGTTTAAGTAATCGAATTGTTTTATTACTTAGATAAAATTATTGTTTATGAAACAATTGAAATTGAAATTGAATGAATAATTTATTATAAATACAAGACGTTGTAATTTATAATTTGATAAACCGTTTTGGTACAAGTAATTACGAATTACTAGTTGATTTTGTATATGACATATTTTATGAGTATGTTGATTTTTAATATGTTAAAAATACATTTCAATTTCACATGTCAAGTAACATGTCACATATGTCACAATTGACAAATGACAAAAATAAAATGGATCTTCCATTTTATGTTAAGTGTGCCGAAATGGGGAGAGTTAGGATTTTTAAATTGTGTTAATTATTTTAAATGGAAAACACAATGATCACCCTAGTGAATAGCCATGCAAACCTATTATTTCTTGGGAAGAATACAAGGTCATGCATTGGCCACCCTTCCCCCCTCCCTACCGGTTTCTAGAGGAAAAGATAGAGGGTTTTTCCTCTATTATTCATTCACCACTTTACTTAATTTTTCTAGTGTTAGAAACATAATCAGTTATTCATCTACTTAATGTGATCCAATAGACAACATAATGATAGGATTCATTATATGTCCACAAGCTTGAGGCTTGTGTATGATCAATTATAAAGTGATGTTGAATTGATGAACTCTCCTAAAGCAATGTCAATTACCAAGTACACTCATAAAATCTAAAATCTATTAGTCTATCTATGAGATAATCCTCCTTCTACTTCAAAATCATTATTTGTGTCTCATAAGCTATCTTTGAATATCTAGTGTATTTATTTTAAAGATAGAGTGGGAGAAAAATGAAGACACAAAGAATACAAAGAGTAATTTATATGCTTGAGTAAATGAGATCTACGAAAGAAAGAATGATTTGTAAACGAAAGAAAGAATGATTTGTATACCAAAATTGATAGTTTACATGAATAGATGAGATCTATGGTCTCGAATAGATGAGATCTACATGACAAAAGAGACCAAGTGAAGTAATCAAAAGAATATGTTCTTAAGATAACTACACGAGGAGACCAAAAGAATGTTTTTGAAAGATAATGACTAAAGAAAAGTCTCAACAAGAGATTTTGCTAGTTTATGACCTAGATATAAGTAGAGTTTCAATATAGATATAAGTTGCATCCTTGAATATAAATGAGATTTATGATTAAAAAGTTGCAAAGAAAGATATGCCGATATCTACAAAAGCTAAGTTAATTGTTAACCACGCTAATGTCGTTACTTAACCTCATTATGATAATGAAATGGTTAAAACCTCCTTCCGAAAAGGGTATTTTGAGAAGGACGTGTATTAAATGGGATTTCGCATTTAAGTGATGACATTGCTACACATCATTATAAAAATGAATGAGTTAGAGATTAAAATCTCTTTCCATAAGTTTAAGATTGAAACCTTTTCAAAAAAGGCATTTTGAAAAGATATGTTGGGAACATATATGGTTTTTTCTTAATAACTTGGCAAAGCAAAATTGATTTCAATTCTTGAAATGTTTCGATTGAGTAGTCAAATACGAAACATGTGCGATTAAGTGGGAGTTTGAAATTATCATGTGAAGACATGAAATTTAGTGGGAGCTATCATCTTGTAAAATTTATAACTCATAACTTATTGAGAATGACGAACTAGTACTATCTTTCATAAAGAAGTATTTGAGTTTTCAATTCTGGATGAAAATGGACTAAGATGAATCCAATCACATCATGGGATGTTGGATAGGCATTGAGATATGCACATCAAATCAACGAGAAACGTAGGTTATTCATATCGATGAAAATGGAATTACCATAAGCAGTCATGGTCATTCATTGAACTTAAGAATGGTTGATCACATGATTAAAGATTAGTAATGTTTCCGCCATTAGAATAATCATGCACATGTCCTATAATGAATCATATGCTTAAGATCATGATGAGTCATTGGTAAGCCATATTAGATTCGTCATGAATTCTCGAGGAGAACTAATGAGCTATTCTAGTGTTTGATAGAACACTCTGCTATGTGATAAGAAGTTGCACATATTGAAGTTTCGAAAACACTTAAGGATTTATGAAAATCCTAAGCTATATAAGCTAAAAGGAGAAATAAGAAGTTTGAAAAGATACTTGGTTATAGTAAGAAGTTACTCAAAACTAGTATTTTCAAATTTACTAGGACTTATGAGAAGTGCTAAGCTAATCATCTTGACAATTGTTGCAAGATCCTACAAAACATATACTTGGTACATTATGAGTTGGAAGCACACTTGACTAGTGCAAGTTATGTCGTCCACCATAATTCGTTTGTTATGTGATAAGCAACAAGAAAGTTCTCTCAAAATAAAGAACCTAACCTAGTCAGGGTAACTAGATATGTACTTGGTAAGATTCATGCTATATAAGACAAACATGAAAATAAAGGAAAATGCAATTCAAGAATTTGGACGCATGGACACATGGTGTGTTAAACTCATGTTGCAAATGACTAGTGTTTACACACTTACAATATACATCACAAGGTGGTAATAAGGTATTGACTACCCGAATGTGATGTCCACATTTGTCGTTTGAGTTATTATTAACTCACCTTATACTTTGTTACATCCAAACGGGTTGTAGAGACAATTGAACCCCGTTAAAGTGAACACGGATTAGCATTGTATTCGCCCATAGTCACTTACATGAGGTGTTGTCTCGAAGTGACTAGAGTGTGATGCGATTGATGGCAAGTTCAAGTGCCATGGAGTCATGTGAGATGACTAGTCGATCACATAGGCAGACTGTTAGGAACACTTTGTCGGGCTAATGACCACTTATAGATTTCTGGCAAATTTATATAGCCTGGTCGTGGCGAGAGCTACTATAGTATTCTAATGATTCAATTCTTTGTTGACTAAAGACTGTTCGCCTAAGGTGGCACAGTTTCAGATTAACTTTGATTTATGTTACTACGACCTTCATAAATGGGGTCAAATGGGCATATTTTGGGTTATGATGGCTGTGGCTAATCGAAGGGAATAGTGCGATAGGAATTGTACACCCCTTGTCAGGGTTAAAACAATATCTCAGGGCTACTGGAGGAGTAATGAACTGGAAATGCGTGGCCACGCTCGGAAGGTATCTATGGTAGATAATTCCGGTCAATCAGTTATTCTCCAGATCGAGGAAACCACTCTCGATATGATCACTTGCAAGTACGACCCGAAAGACACCTTGCATTGAGTGGGAGATAGTAATAGGACAATAGAATTGGTGACGCACACTTGTCGAGGACAAGAGGGAGATTGTTGGAATATGTGTCCTCCGACAATAATGTGATCACAACTATCGATCATAATGATCACATGTTTAAATCTCATTTTTAAGAATACATGTGGGATGTAATATTTTATAGTCAACTGGTCCACACATATCGGTAATGATTGGCTGACTAGAGTTTGACATTACTGTCGTGCGACGGTGGTGATCAGTTAATCCCCTTAGGTCATATCTATAGGGAATTACTCTTAATTGATTATTTAATTAATCGTATGCAGATACGAGTTAATTAAATTACTTAAAATTGACGGATGATTTGTGAGTAAGATTAACGCATCTTATTATAATTCGATTAAATAAGATACGGTCTAAGTAATCGAGTTGTTTTATTACTTAGATAAAATTATTGTTTACGAAACAATTGATATTGAATGGATAATTTATTATAAATACAAGACGTTGTAATTTATAATTTGATAAACCGTTTTGGTACAAGTAATTACGAATTACTAGTCGCTTTTGTATATGACATATTTTATGAGTATGTTTGTTTTTAATATGTTAAAAATACATTACAATTTCACATGTCAAGTAACATGTCACATATGTCACAATTGACAAATGACAAAAATAAAATGGACCTTCCATTTTATGTTAAGTGTGCCGAAATGGGGAGGGTTACGGTTTTTAAATTGTGTTAATTATTTTAAATGGAAAACACAATGATCACCTTAGTGAATAACCATGCAAACCTATTATTTCTTCGGAAGAATACAAGCTCATGCATTGGCCACCCTTCCCCCCAACCCACTGGTTTTCTAGAGGAAAAGATAGAGGGTTTTTCCTCTATTATTCATTCACCACTTTACTTAATTTTTCTAGTGTTATAAAATTACTCTCTACAATTTGTGAAACATTTTAGAGATAGAAAACTAATAAAAATCCTCTCCTCTTAACCGAAATAGAGGAGAACAAAATTAATATTTTGTGTCCTAATTTTATGTAAGATTAATATTATTACTAGATCATAATAATATTGGTTATTAAGGGTATTCCTTGGGTATATGCTTTTGGGAGAGGTTCTAATTTGAACCTTGTTCATCAATTGTTGGAAAGCTCAAGAACTAACAAGAAAGAGATCTTGTTGGTGCCCAAAAATACGAAACACAAATGTAAGAAGTGACGATTTCTTCTCTACTTTGTTTTATGTTTGCATGCATAAGATCTTATATTTATTTTATGACCAAATTAATTAATTCATATATGAATATGTAAAATTTTGAGATTAATGAATCCTAACAACTCAATCCATTGATGTGCACATTCCCCTTGAAGTGGGAAGCTCCAAGGGGCGACCTGAGCATTAAGACGGTTTCCTAACCGTCTTACGTCTCCTCAACAATCAAGTACCATCACCAAAGACCTCCAACATAACATAAACACAACCATACATGATAAATAGGAGAACATCACTTAACATACGACCAATTCATGAATTCTATCTCCCATGTTATGAACAACAACTCTTCCAATACCCACATGACATACTAACCAATTCATGAATGTATATGAAGAGGAAAGATATACAACCATGCTTATACAACATTGAAACCAAGTAGAATAACCTACCTTTAAGCATAATCCTCAAGCTAATTGAAATCATCAAGTATCCATCTCATAAAACTGTCTCATCCTACATAAATCGTGTAATAACTATCACAATTCACTCTATACTATAATACAACATAAAATACCTCATTATAAGTTACTAATTACTCATTTTACCTAACTAAATACTAATTAACCTCTCTTAATAAACCTTAACTCGAATTTACTCAAAAGACAAGGGGAAAAGGTGAGATTCTTATATACAAAGGCAGATTGGGGCATATGAGGCATGTTCCACCATTAGTCCAAGCTTGAAGGTTGAGGGAAAGGCATTGCAAGTATTTTAGAGAGAGGGGAGGGAGTTTGGAGAGATAAGGAGGAAGGTGGGAAATAATTTTAGGGTTAGGGAAAAAAGGGGGTAAATTCCGTATTCAGAAAACAGCGGCACTCGACCGAGTGCCGAGTCCACTCGGTCGTGTGAACTCACTCGGCCGAGTAGCACTCCACTCGGTCAAGTTGACGCACTCGGTCGAGTGTACCTTTCCCTTGACCGAGTAAACCCACTCGATCCGCTGCAACACCACACGGTCTAAGCGCATGTCAAGTGTAAGGCGATCTATTCCTTCCTCTCACGCGTCCTATGGTCAAAGTACGGGTTCCACAAATGTCCATGTTAATACATTATATCTTGACATGACATGAAGTATTCGAACGGTTTCCAATTTTCCACAAAATTGTTGGCGACTCCTCAAATCCAGGCTTGTTCAGCCTTTTAACGGTTTCAAAGGATCTCAAATCGCTTACGGCCCATGATGTGCTTTGTTTACAAAGTTCTGTGGGAAGAAGTGTCGATGCCTTAACATCAACGCGCAGATGCTTGCGGCCCGCAAGGCGTTAGTCCACAAGTTGTTAAACTAAATTCTGAGTTTACGTATAGAAATAAAGCAACACTCTTAAAACATTGAGTTATTAAACTAAATTTATTAGTCATTAACTTAAAATCCAACTTTATAAATATAGGACAAAAATCCAAAAATTTAATGAAGAAATGGAAATTATGTTCTCCTCAGAATTTACGAAACTCGGAAATTAAAATTATATATTTGGAAGTTAAAGATTTTAGTTATCAAGCAAAGTGTATTGGCTAATAAAAAAGAACATATTTCAATTTAAAAATACGAATTGCCAATTTAAAATTTATCAATTATCAAAAGTTAGTTCAAACTTCGGTCTTAAAGTTAGTTTTTCTAAGACAAAGTTTCAAACCTGATTATTGAAAATCGTCGTTATCGTCGCTGTCTACGTTTTACTACTTTTTTGTTAACTGATTGGTGGAAGGAAAAGTTGATTGACAAATGTTGAGCGTGAGCGTGGTTGCAACGGTGGTGGGCTTGGGCGGTTGTAGGTGGTGAGGCTAAGGATTAGAAAAGTTGTGGAGACGAGGATCATGGTGTTGGTGAAAGAGGGTTTCACATATAGAGCGTTTTAGTTTTTTATTTCAATTCTTTTGATGGGCTAATTCTCTTATTGGATTCGTTCTATGCTATAGGACGGTCCTATAGGAGAGCAACTAATTAAATTTAGATAAAAAAATAGCCCACTTTTGCCATACAACGTATACGTTCTCATACCACGATAACTATTGATAAAGTTCGTCTTGCTTCAGACGGACCATTTTGGTTTGAAACAAAAAGACGGGATATTTTGACCACTTTACAGGCAAATGTGACCACTACTGACAAACAATTTACCATATGTTTTAACAGTGACTTTACCATTTTGGTTACATATATGCCCTTTTAAAGTTTCAGATAAAAAGTGGCCTTTGAAATAAAAATTGCCTTTTTGATAAGGTTACTTTTATTTTTGATTTGATGATTCACCTGTCACTAAATACAATAAGCTAGGTATTTATGGAGATCCTCGTATCTAAACCTAATTCTAAAGCATTTTCAATTGTTCTATATCATATTATTCCCTATTCCCTAATCTATTGATTTATTCTATATCAATACTATATATAAAATCCGGAAACCAAGGGTCTTCAATGTAAATATATAAATATATACAAATCCGTTACACTATATAGTTTACTAGATTACAAATATGTTAATTGTTTAATATAGGCAAATACTCCCTCCAATCCACACCAATCTCCTCCTTTACTTTTCGGAGATCAAACTTCGAAAATTTTGACCGTTAATTTACTCAAAATATAATCTTCGAACAATAAAACATACATATTTAGTTAGGTTATGAAATTAATCTTTCATAAAATTATATTTTTTTGTGAAAAATTTTTGCGTGTAAAGGACAACAAATACGGTCAAAGCGTCGCTTCGAAGACCACCCAAAAGCAAATGGGGAAGTTTGGTGTCGATTGGAGGGAGTAAAATATAAGTAGGTTATGTTTTGGAAACTATATATAGGGAAATAAATCAGGATTATTTCAAAAGATATAATATTCTATAATCTGTATATTAGATGAAATTAGATAATTAATATGGAAAAGATATCAATAATATCAAATAATATATGGTAAATATTGGAGGATAATGTAAATATAGTAGGAGTATATTTAGTCAATAACCTAGGCTGATTTGTAGGAGTTAGTTTCCTAATTATGTGATATTGTTTCACATTAGGTAGTGGATGTATATATGTAATCCTAGTTATTCTTTGCTAATCAATTCAATTGGAGTTTTTCCATCTTTCATTATTCTGCCATTCTCACGTTTCTTTTTGGTATCATAGAGCTTGGTTGAATATCACAAATTATAACAAAATTAAAATTCTCAATTATCAAAGAGTCATGCCAGGAGACGAAGACAAAGGCATAGAAACCAAAATCATCCCTACCAGTTTTCCTCTTTACCTTCATCCATCTGACAGTCCAGACCTTATGGTGACACAGATCATTTTTTATGGTGACAATTACGATCTATGGGCCCCCACGGTGCGTAATGGTTTGGATGCGAAAAACAAGTTGGGGTTCGTTGAAGGAAAGATTAAAAAGCCATTTGTTGAAAACGAAGAAGATGACGTCGAGTCAGTGGCTTGAAGACAGTGCAATACCATGTTGAAGGCATGGTTGCGGAATGTAATTAATATCAAATTACATCCAAGTATTGCTTTTGAGCAGACCGTCTCAGAAGTATGGGAAGAATTGCAAAGCAGGTATTCCGCCGGTAATGCACCAAGGGTGCATCAATTAAAGGGAGATCTTGCATATTGTAAGCAAGGGCGGTTGACTGTCGTGGAATATTATACGAAGATGAAGACAATTTGGGATGAACTTGCAAACTATAGCAAGAGTCCAAGTTGCACTTGCGGAGCAGCGGTTGCAATGGCTAATGAACGGGAGGAGGAGAAAGTGCACCAGTTTCTGATGGGTCTTGACAAGAATCTATATAGCCATGTTCGTACAAATTTGCTAATGGAAGATCCCATTACGAATTTATCCCGGGCCTATACACTGATACTCCATGAAGAAAGACATTCAAACGTGATAAAAGACATGGAAGAAAATAACTAAGCGGCCATGGCTGCTAGGTTCGTGGGTGCAGGAAGGGGAAGGGGAGGTCACTTCGGCCAAGATCAGGAAGAGCAGGAGTCATCGCCACCATCTCAGTGTACTCACTGTGGTAAATATTACCATACGGAAGAGAATTTCTATGACAAACACGGATATGAAACTGTGAAAATAGAGAAAGAGGAAGAGGCCGCCGAGGAGGCAGTGGACGAGGACGCGGTAGGGGGCATTAACAAGGCCGTGGACAGCAAGGAAATCATCAAGAAAATGCTATGGGAAGCACAACAGCAGGAAAGGAAGGAGAAAGTTCAAAACAGAATGTACCATTCACTAATGAGAAGACTGAGGAAAATTGATATTTGCTCAATACTAGTCCCGAAGGTAGTGACAAGTTAGTAGGTATGCACATTAATCTTGATAAAACTTGGCTAATCGATAGTGGAGCTTCACACCACATGATGGGAAGAAGGATTATCTTAAAAAGGTTTGGGTTGAGGAACCATCTTTTGTTAGTTTACATGATGGATGGCGAGTCAAGGCCAGCGAGCATGGTGAAGTTATTTTGAGCGAAAAATTCACCTTGAAGGATGTGTTGTTTGTTCCTTCGCTGACCTGTGATTTGATCTCAGTAAAACAGTTGATTAGTGAAAGCAATTGCGTAGTAACATTTTTTCCCGACTATTGTGTGATGCAGGATCGGGTTACGAGGACGGAGATTGGTAGAGGAGAGCATTGTGATGGGGTTTATCATTTTCAAGCAAATAAGGAAGAGCAAGCCGGAAAGGTGTCAATGACAAAGGATGGTTAATTGTGGCATAAACGGCTTGGGCATTCGTCAAGTAGTAAATCATCTTCTTTTTCTGCATTAGTTGGTTGCAATTTGAATTGGACTCGTAGTCAAGTTTGTGATTCTTGTTGTAGGGCCAAACAAACACGTTCGCCTTTTAGCCTTAATAATAAGCGTTGTGATACTTTATTTGGTTTAATTCATTGTGATATTTGGGGAAAATATCATGTTGCTAGTCTGTCGCGTGCTCATTATTTTTTGACAATAGTAGACGATCTTAGTAGGGGAGTGTGGGTCTACCTTATGAAAGAAAAAAGTGAGGCTGCAGAATTAATGAAAGTTTTTTGTCAAATGGTCAAAACGCAGTTCGGAAAATGTGTCAAAATAATCCAAAGTGATAATGGAACCGAACTTTTATCTGGAGCTGTAAAACATTATTATGAACACAACGGAATTTTATTCCAAACTAGCAATGTAGATATTGTAACACCCCCATATTCCGAGGAGCCTTAACTAGGCCTTCCTTGGCATATAAGGGCATTACCATCTCGGTTGCCCGAGGTAAGTAGTCATCAAATGTCGATAAATGAACAATTATGGTTACATTACAAGCGTTATGATGTGACCATAATTAGAGCATATTTAGTCCCTGAATTAACCTTGTTCCCATGCTTTTTAGTGCATATTTGGGTCATTTATTGTCTTTAGTTCTTTGTTTTGCATATTCTTTGAGGTTTTGATCCCTTGGTAGGAAAGGAGTGCAAACCTTGCATTTTCATGTCAAAACGAGACTAAATTGATTGAATTCAATGACCAAGCATCAAGGAAAGACAAGATTAGAAGGCCTTTGTACATACTATAGTAGATGGGCAATGATGAGAAAAGATCCTTGCTTCCCCGAGGAAATCCCCAAGGATTTTATGAAGAAAAAGGAAGAAAAGAAGAAGAAACGAGACTGTCCAGCAATCCGTGCAGATTGTCCTGAAGACGCCCGTCCTCCACCACCACAATCCGTGCGTCTTCACTCCAGGACGCCCGGGCAGCAGCACCTGGAGACGCCAGTCTTCACCACAAGACGCCCGGGCAGAGACCCCATAATCCGCCCGTCTCGTGCCAAAGATGCCCGGATTCCTTGGCAGACCATTTCGTCTTCTTCAAGCTTCAAAGAAAGATGCCCATCCTTCCAAAAAGACCGGCGTTTCGTTAAGTAGGGACTTAATCGTCATTTAAGCCCTTAGTTAACCCTAATTCCTACACCTAATGCCCACTATAAATACCGCATTAGTCTAATTAGAAGAGCATGTTCTTCTTAGCAATCTTTAGTGTAGCTAATATCAATCAAATCTCTCTTTAATATTGTAATCAACAAATAATCAAGTTTTAATACAAGTTTTATTTCCTTAATCTCTCTCTTGTTCATCCTTTATTTTGGGTAATTGAAGATTATTTGGGTTATTATTGGGAGATTGACAACCTTCCAATCAAGCATCAAGTACTTCTTTTATTCTTTGCTTTATTATTGGAATCATTAGTAGGTATAATTCTCTTAATCCCTTTTTAATTATTGTTGATTACTTTCATTTATTCATCATGTTTCACTTTGTTGGTATGATTGACAATCTTGCTAGCATGTTCAACATGATAATGAGTGAGTAGTTCCTTAGCTAGGGTTAATGGGTAATTAGGGGAAACCAACATGGGGAATGATTCATGCTTAAATTAATATGCTTTCATAGTTTATATTGCTTGCTTGTTGTGATCTCAACTCATGCACATGTTATGTTTGATGAAATGCGAGCCTATGAATCCTTGCATTTTTTACCCATTACCTATTTTTTCAATGAGACTTGTAAGACATAAACCAACTCGAGTCTCATTAGACCATGCATGTAGTTGAGTAGGGAAGACTAAGTCGACTTTTAGGTGTTGTACAATCTAATCGATTCGGCTCCGGGACCCAAACTTTCCTAGGATTGTAAGATATAAACCAACTCAATCCATCACAACAATAATTGCTTGCTTATAATTTGAGAACATGTTTGTATGATCAATTCCCATGAATCCCCTATGACCCCATGACACCCTAGTGCTTTTTATCAATTGTTTACAACCCTTATAATTCATCTTGCTTATTTACTTTCATTGCTATTTAGTTTTGTGATCTTCTATTCAAAACCCATTTGTGACACCCCTAAGACACCACTAGTTGCAATAGAAATCTCATCTCAATTCCCGTCCCTTGGGATCCGACCTTTACATGCCTCTTTACTAATTGTAGAGTTTTTTGTGAAGCTATAAATTGTGTTTTGGTCTAAGTGCTCCTAACGACAAGTTATCGAAAAGATAAAGTTTCCGACCAAAAATGGCGCCGTTGCCGGGGACTGTGTTAACTTGATTTAGATTTTCTTATATTGTTATTAGTTGTGTCTTTCTTTGCCTTGGGGAAGTAAAACTCCTCAAGCTTTGTTCTAATTATTTTCGAGTTGTTTGATATTTTGCATGTCTAGAAGGTCACAAGGTGACTTGTTACCCTTTGATCGTGAAATTGAAAGAACTTTCACAACCAATAGAAGACTTGCTCGGAGAACTTTTAGAGGTATTGGTGAGGTTGTAGATATTCAACCAACTATTTAGTTCATCAACCCTTTTGCAAGAGAAGGTCAGGAGAACCCAACACAAAATACAACACAAAATCAACCCACAATGCCCAAGTTTTCATCACATTCCGTACCCACCGAGGAGAACCTACCCAATGGTACTCCCACACCACAACATCTAACCGGAAATTTTATTGCCAAATCCGCATTTATCCAATTAGTCGAAAGAAGCCAATTTGGGGGGATGCCTAGTGAAGACCCTCACTCTCATATGGAGACCTTTTGTGACTATTGTGATGCGATTTCTCAAACCGGTGTACCACAAGACCAAATTCGATGGGTCTTATTTCCTTTTTCTCTAATTGGCACCGTGAAACAATGGTTGAAAGGCCTTGATAAGGCTACTCTCGGAATTGATTCTTGGAAAAAGTTGGCTCTAGCTTTCTACAAAAAGTTCTATCCACCGGAAAAGACTAATATGCTAAGAGATCAAATCGCGGGCTTTAAGCAAAGGGATGAAGAATCTTTGTATGAAGCTTGGGAGCGATTTAAGGGAATTTGTCGCTCATGTCATCACCATGGACTTAGCGAGTGGTTCTTGGTACAACAATTTTGGAACGGTCTATATGAAGATTCAAGGAACATTCTCAACATGGGATCAAATGGGATGTTCACAAAAGTTGATGACAATCAAACTTGGAACAAAATTGAGGAAATGGCGGTCCATAACTCAGAATATAGTAGACATCGCAAGGCTACTAGAGGAGGAAAGCATGAAGTGGACTCCATTACTCAATTGGGTGCTCAACTTAGTGCTCACATTGATACCATCAATTTGAAGTTTGAAAAAGCTATGGCTAGACTTGAAGAAGCCTCAAAATCACCAAAGCATCATGTTAATGCCATGACGGCATCTTCATCAATCCCAAGTGGGATATGTGAGAATTGTGGAACCTTGGGACATGACCAAAGTGAATGTAGGGGAACAAATGAACAAGTGAATGCTTTCCAAGCATACAAAAGTGGTACCCCTTATTCCAACTATTACAATGAAAACACCAAATTCCATCCAAATCTCTCATACAAAAGCCAAAATGTTGAAAACCCTCAAACAACATACACCCCACCTCCCATGAGAAACCAAAATCAAAGACCCTTTTACAACCAAAACCAAGGTTACCAAAATCAATGTCCATACAATCAACAAAATGACCAAGATTTTGATGTTCAAAAAACGGTCCTTCAAATGCAAAAAAATCAACAAGAGTTTTTCACTCAAATGCAAAAAGATAGTCAAGCAAAGGAAACCACCATCAACAACATCCTAGCTCACACACAAATGTTGGAAACCCAATTGACTCAACTAGCATCTTCAAGCTCACAAAGACAAAAGGGGCAATTACCACCTCAAAGTAATCCCCCAAGACATGAAACGGTTAGTGCCATTCACTCGAGGAGTGGTACAAGGTATGAAGCACCGATGAAGCAAGTTGAGGATGAAGTTGTGGAAGCTAGTGATAAAGAAGAAATTGTGCAAAACTCCAAGGATGGAGAACCATCAAAAGAAAAACTTTCAAAGAAAAATGAAGACAAGGTCAAGGAGAAGGAGCCCATTGTGATTAGACTTCCTTTTCCAAGTCGTCAATCCAAGCCCAAATTTGATGACCAACTTGGAAAATTTATGGAAATTGTGAAGAATTTGGAAGTCTCAATTCCTTTCACGGAATTAATCAATCACGTGCCGGCCTATGCGAAATACATCCTCACAAAGAAGAAGTCCATCCGGAAGCTTGAGACTATCGCCTTCACTAAGGTGAGTAGTGCAATACTTCAAGAGAGTTCACCTCAAAAACTCAAACATCCGGGAAGCTTCTCAATACCGTGTACCATTGGCGACACCACGATCAACAAAGCCTTATGTGATCTAGGGGCTAGTGTGAGTGTTATGCCGTACTCGGTGAGTAAAAGGTTGGGGATGGGAGAGCTTAAATGCACCAATATCACACTCCAAATGGCCGATAGATCGACGAAGACACCATTAGGGATATGGGAAGATGTTCCCGTACGAATTGGAAATTTTTTCATCCCGGTGGACTTTGTCATTGTTGACATGGAAGAAGATTCCAACATTCCAATCATTCTAGGAAGACCTTTCTTACACACCGCGGGTGCGGTGATTGATGTGAAGCATGGAGAGCTCACTCTAGAAGTGGGAGATGACAGCATAACTTTCAATCTTGACAAGACCATGAGAGCTCCCCGTTTGCATGAACCATGTTTTATGGTTGATCATTATAGCCGGAAGGATGATAGGAAGAAGTCGAAATTTCAATGGAAGAAGAATATTGAAGATGCTCCATTCAAAGAGCAAGTGAATTGTAACAAAGAGAGCTTGAAAAGCTCACCAAAGTCAAGCAATGAAGAGGATGGCCTCATTGGCCAAGACAAGAAAATGGGAGAGTTGTCTCTATCAACTCAAGAGATCTTTAGTTATCAAGTAGATGAAGCTAGTTTGTGGTCTTTGGGTTGATGAGTTTGAAGGGTTTTTCAATCCCTATATTGGTAATGCTATCGATCAAGACCGACAACAAGGGCAAAGATCTATTGAAGATCTTTATCATGATAATGAACAAGCTTTTGATTACTTCTTCAAGGTGTTGAGCAACATCAACAACACCTTGGACATGCCCCATGACATCTCACTAAGGATGAGAGTTTGGTGGAGTCCTCCCTAAACCACCATTTGTAAATATTTCTAACTCCCTAACTCGCATTTTAATTCTCATATTGCATTTTTGTCACTTTTGGTTTTTTATGCCTTGATCAAGATAATAATCATTTTTGAGAGAAGTGAGGGAGGGACTAATGATTTTAATTGATGTGTAATGCTTTAGCTTAGTGTGGGGATAGCAATTGCCTAGGCTATTAATGCCTTAGTAGTGCCCCCACAATGAAGAACACGGGATTTTGAAGAATGAAAAATGACACGGGATATGCAAGTACACGGATGGAACTGAATCCGAGTAAATGGGGCAGAATCCGAGCGTTTTCAAGAGAATCCGCCCGTCTTCACGCAACCCGTGCATATTTGTCAAAAGACGCCCGTCCCTCTGAGCTGAATTTTTGAAATTTTGGGACTGTTAACAAATCCGAGCGTCCTGCAAAAGAATCCGCCCGTCTCCCGAAAGACGCCCGTCCTGCTAGAAAAGACGCCCGTCCTTTTGGCTGAGAAAAATAAGAAAAATCACTGGAAAGGAATCCGCCCGTGTTTAGTGAAAGACGCTCGTCTTGCAGTTGAACAATCCGAGCGTCTTTGCTGAAAGACGCCCGTCTTTAGACGAGAATTCTGAAGCCAAAAGAGGCAGAATCCGGGCGTCCCGAAGAAAAGCCGCCCGTCTTCCCCCTGCAATTCAAATTTTTTGGGTCTTTTATAAACCACATCCCCCATTCATTCCTTCATTCCTCCATTCCTTCATTCAAAACACTACTCATAAACCCCAAAACTCAAAACCCTCATCCTCTCCATCACCAAAACAAGATTTCCTCAACCACATTCATCAAAATCAAATCAAAACATCCTTCTAACAAAAATTAATCACTCCTCTTTTAACAAAAATCAAACCAAGCACCAAAATCTTCAACCTTTGAGTCGATTTTTAAAATTATAAAGGCAAAGCCTTTCACCTTAAAATCGATTTGGGTATACATGAAAATTGAAGATTTTTCACTCTTTTCTTGGTTAAATCATCAATGGCAAGGACAAAAGGAGCAACAAAGGCACCTAAGGCAAATGCACTATCAACAAGGCAAAAGAGTCTTCAAGCAAATAAAGCCTCATTGGCTATGGTGGTAGCTAGCTCAAACTTGTAAGTGCAACAACAACAACCTCCCTTGGAAGCAACAACATCAACTACTCCGGAAATTGCTCAACTTTCGAACTATCCGGAGGTAATTTTCGTCTCTAACTCCCATAGGGAAACTTTTGCCAAGTATGCTAGAAAATCCTTTCTATCCACCAAGTTTATTTGTGAAGATGCCTTAGATAAGTTGGGTGTCCTTGAGCAAACTAAAGCCTTATTTGAAGCAATGGGGTTGGGAAAATTGTTTGCTACAAAAGAATTGACATACCCCTCCCTTACCTTAGAATTCTTGAGTTCTTTGAAAGTTACAAAGGTAGAGACTATGGAAAACATCGAGTTCCGCCTAGCTAATGTGAGTAGGTGCATCACCTTTGAGGAAATGGGTAAAGCATTGGGTCTTAGTGATTCACCTAGTTATTTCAAGAATGTTGGCAAGTATGACCCCGCTCCTCTTTGGGAGGCTATTTTAGGAAGGAAATTTGAGAACTATCATGCTAGTCGCGCTCTATTAGTCCACCATCCGGGCATTAGAGTGTGGCACAAGGTCATTGGGAATACCATCATTGCAAGAAAAGACACCAACCACTTTACCAAGCTCGATTTTGTTCTTCTTGAGTCGGCCTTAAACATTGGAAGGGAATTCACCAAGCCTTTCAATTCTCTAAGGCTTTTGGTGGAAAGATGGTTAAATGTTGATTGTGAGAAGCAAGGCACCACCGTTATTGTGAATGGAGGTCTAGTCACTCTTTTGGCTAAGTACTTTGATCCGAACTTCAACAAGGATAGCAAGTATGTGGCGAAAAAGGGTGGTCATCTCATTGATGTGGATGCTATGATTAACAAGTACAAGTGGGTTACTCATAACCCTCTTGACACCAAATATGGATGGCTCACTAGTGAGGCTAGATCTTTTACTTTGCCTTCGAAGATTTGTCGTTTGAGTGTCCATCGGACCAACTACCTCCTTCCCCTCTCAAAAGAAGCCGAATACATTATCCGACAACAAAGGGATGAAATTGAAATGCCCTCCTCTTCCATTGTCACACCACCTTATCCTTTCAAGTACCAAGAGTTTAAACCCGAAGGTGTTGAAGCAAGCAAAGATTATATGACTCTTCTTATGCAAGAGATGCACAAGCAAGCTTTTAAGGATCGGGAAGATGCTTACATTGCCCAATATCCACCCCTCCTTCATTTAGCTAGGCAAGGACTACTTGATCATTCATGTCCTTTACCTAGTTGGGCGGATATGGAAGTCTTCTTTCCGAGTGCATCTAGAGGTGAGATTCCGGGTGACGATGAGGTTGTCGGTGATGCGGTTGTTGATAGCATTGATGAAGAGGCTAGTGAAGAAGAAGAAGAAGAGGATGATGAACAAAGTGAACAAGAAAGTGAAGAAGGAAGTGGTGATGAGTCCACTTCTATTGAGGAAGATGATGATAATGATGATATGATGGAAGCTTAGCAAGCTTTGGAGGCTTCTACCCTCTTGAGGTTTGTCTATTTCTCTCTTTGTTTTATTTATTTTTCTTAATCATGGTTGGAGTAGTCCTAGCAACATAGAGGACTAACACCTCGGCCCCATTAAGGTGTTCTTATTTCATTGTTCCCACTTTTGAAAATCCAAAATGATAAATTTAGTTTCATGCATTGCATATTGTGTGCATGAACTACACCCAACCTTAGGACATTATAAATAATGTCTAACTCGGTTCGGGGAAGTACATGCATACGCAACGGGAGGTAATATAAATTACGCTCTCCGTCATAAACAAAAAAACCATGCATCATGTAGTGTAGACTAGTGTAGCTTGCATTTAGTGTAGAATTCATGCATCATGTTTGCATGATTTCCCATCATTTTAGCCATTGAGGACAATGCCCATATTAGTGTGGGGATGGGGAATTCTAACTTGACTCTTGTTCATTTCCTTTGTAGTATAGTCATGTATATATTGTGTTTGTTTTATCCTTGTTCACATTGATCGACTACGCCACATCCGAGACATAAGGATATTAAAGATCGCATGGTATGATCTTTCCAATCTCCTTTTTCCTCTTTACGTTAATGACTATGTGGCTTTATTTTGATTGATGCGGTATAACAATGTGAACTTAGGACTTGCATTTAGTGTATATGTCATATTAGTTGGTAGAATCATTTGTATTTGGATGTTTATATGTTAGTTGCATCATGGCATGTAGTTGCATGTTAGAAAATTTTGCGAAACCGTCTACTTGGGAAGCTTCACAAGTGTATATAGGCCCTATTAGATGCTTTTTCTTCTTAAGACTTTGCTTGTTAGAATACTTGTAAAACACCCTAGGATGTGTCATGCTAGTATCCTTTGACCCGTAGATTAAGGCCTAGTCAAGAGTACCTTGTGGTGTGATAACTCCTTGGCTACCGTTTATTCCAAGGTGACCCTTGAAACCATGAATCCATCCTTCATCCATGTTCTACCACATTTTTGTCATCAAAGGGAATTGGCACAAAAAGAAATCAATTTGAGTTCAATGAAATGAAAAGTGAAAGAAAGTTTGCAAAAAAATGCATCAAATGAAAAGAGGAGCAAAAATCGAACTCCTAAAGTTTCAAATATAAGCCACCCCCACTACATATGGAGTGACTTTGAAAATGTTCAAAAGAAATGCAAAGAAAAGTTGAAAGTTGTCAAGTGTTGAAATGCCAAAAATCAAAAGGAAATGGCAAGAAAGTGTTCTCAAATGTTATATGCCACAATAAATTGGGGGGAAAAAATAAAAACAAAAGCAAACTCCCAAAGTGAAACTAAAATATCTATCGATCCCTTTATCCATCGTATCCATTTTTGTGCATGGTAGAGATGGGACGGCCCTTCTTCTTGTCTAGGCAAGAGGGGGAATTCCGCGATCCTCCAGTGTTTCTAACACCATAGGGAGTCTACTCTTGACAAAAGCATTTAACGATTGAGGACAAAGGTACCCTAGCTTGACACAACTTGGAGGTGATTTATTGGTATCCTTCTAGGCTTAGTGGTTTGAAGAAATTGCATCTATGAAGGAGTGTGTACCCTTGAATTGCTTCCCTTGTAGATAATTTCCGCCACTTAGATGAGGAAAGTGGCTATTCTTTTGTAGATGCATCCATTATTTGATTTTGTGTGCTTAATGTTTGGATGTGTCGCCATTTTGGCAAGACCTACCTTGCCTTGCAAGAAGGCATCCTACCTCATGGTTGTCTTGTTATGATTTGAAGGGGCAGAGTGAGACCCGCTAATTGTCTCATGTCGGCTATTAGGTTAGTTTAAATAATGGTCCTAGTCTTTGTCACCTCTTTACTCGGGACGAGCAAAGTTTCGGTTTGGGGATATTTGATGTGACCATAATTAGAGCATATTTAGTCCCCGAATTAGCCTTGTTCCCATGCTTTTTAGTGCATATTTGGGTCATTTATTGTCTTTAGTTCTTTGTTTTGCATATTCTTTGAGGTTTTGATCCCTTGGTAGGAAAGGAGTGCAAACCTTGCATTTTCATTGCAAAACGAGACTAAAATGATTGAATTCATTGACCAAGCATCAAGGAGAGACAAGATTAGAAGGCCTTTGTACATACTATAGTAGATGGGCAATGATGAGGAAAGATCCGTGCATCCCCGAGGAAATCCCCAAGGATTTTATGAAGAAAAAGGAAGAAAAGAAGAAGAAACGAGACTGTCCAGCAATCCGTGCGGATTGTCCGAAAGACGCCCGTCCTCCACCACCATAATCCGTGCGTCTTCACTCCAGGACGCCCGGGCAACAGCACCTAAAGACTCCCGTCTTCACCACAAGACGCCCGGGCAGAGACCCCATAATCCGCCCGTCCCGTGCCAAAGACGCCCGGATTTCCAGGCTGACCATTTCGTCTTCTTCAAGCTTCAAAGAAAGATGCCCATCCTTCCAAAAAGACCGGCGTTTCCTTAAGTAGGGACTTAATCGTCATTTAAGCCCTTAGTTAACCCTAATTCCTACACCTAATCCCCACTATAAATACCGCTTAAGTCTAATTAGAAGAGCATGTTCTTCTTAGCAATCTTTAGTGTAGTTAATATCAATCAAATCTCTCTTTAATATTGTAATCATTAATTAATCAAGTTTTAATACAAGTTTTATTTCCTTAATCTCTCTCTTGTTCATCCTTTATTTTGGGTAATTGAAGATTATTTGGGTTATTATTGGGAGATTGACAACCTTCCAATCAAGCATCAAGTACTTCTTTTATGCTTTATTATTGGAATCATTAGTAGGTATAATTCTCTTAATCCCTTTTTAATTATTGTTAATTACTTTCATTTATTCATCATGTTTCACTTTGTTGGTATGATTGACAACCTTGCTAGCATGTTTAACATGATAATGAGTGAGTAGTTCCTTAGCTAGGGTTAATGGGTAATTAGGGGAAACCAACATGGGGAATGATTCATGCTTAAATTAATATGCTTTCATAGTTTATTTTGCTTGCTTGTTGTGATCTCAACTCATGCACATGTTATGTTTGATGAAATGCGAGCCTATGAATCCTTGCATTTTTTACCCATCACCTATCTTTTCAATGAGACTTGTAAGACATAAACCAACTCGAGTCTCATTAGACCATGCATGTAGTTGAGTAGGGAAGACTAAGTCGACTTGTAGGTGTTGTAAAATCTAATCGATTCGGCTCCGGGACCCAAACTTTCCTAGGATTGTAAGATATAAACCAACTCAATCCATCACAACAATAATTGCTTGCTTATAATTTGAGAACATGTTTGTATGATCAATTCCCATGAATCCCCTATGACCCCATGACACCCTAGTGCTTTTTATCAATTGTTTACAACCCTTTTAATTCATCTTACTTGTTTACTTTCATTGCTATTTAGTTTAGTGATCTTCTATTCAAACCCCGATTGTGACACCCCTAAGACACCACTAGTTGCAATAGAAATCTCATCTCAATTCCCGTCCCTTGGGATCCGACCTTTACTTGCCTCTTTACTAATAGTAGAGTGGTTTGTGAAGCTATAAATTGTGTTTTGGTCTAGGTGCTCCTAACGACAAGTTACCGAAAAGATAAAGTTTCCGACCACGTTACAACCAACTAACAAAATAAGATACAACTCGTCAGCTACACACTATCTCTATCAGTACTCGTGATGACTCATCCCCGCCAGAACTCCAGCCATCAACAACATCGACACCTGCTAAGACTGACTGCTCACCATAAGGGATCACGACAGACGCATAAACAAACAAGACAACCACACAAGGTCATTAACTGAGATAAGACTTAACGAAACCAACAACAATCACCAACACATTACAAACACAACCAGTCACACACAATCACACCCACTCCAATCCATCTCCGTCACCGACTGTCCACTGGACCAGCCCTGCCAGTGGGGGACCGCAGCCATACCCACCAAATCCCCGCTCATCATACCGAGCGTTAACCCTGTCCCATTAATGTGCACATCCCCTCCCGTGGTGGGTTCCACGGAGGGCGAAACTAGGGCATAAAGCCACTACCGCAAGCGACTCCACTCAGCCGACACAACAACCGACACACTAGACCATCCATAGAAACTGAGTAGGCGAACCTACCTTTACGCAACTGCAACGATTCCATGTCCACACACGCAAAATCCAGCAACCAAGCAACACCTATATATACAATACAATCATCTATTACTACCGTTCTAATCCTAACTGAAAACAAAAGGCACAAATGATGATGAAGACATACCTATAAGAGGAAAACTTGGCAAAGGACTGCTACCCGACTCAAGCTACGCACTCCTAAGGCATAAGAACCTTCAAGGGCTTCCATGGAGGATATATGGTGAAAGGAAGAGGAAAGGGCGACATTTAGGTTTAGGAGAAAGAGGCGGAAATAATTTGCGGATTTAACAAAACACGATTATAAACCCTCGCTAAAAACACCCTACTCGATCGAGTGGCCCCTACTAGATCGAGTATCTAAGCTACTCGATCGAGTAGCCTCTACTCTATCGAGTACCACCCCTAACTCAAAACACAGGATAACTTTGGTACGCACTTTTAAGGACTATCACTACTTCCAAGGTCGGTCAACGCTGGTCAACGGGTCCCCGAAAGGGCGGGTATTATAGATACACCCCAACAAAACGGAAGAGTTGAGCGTAAACACCGTAACATACTTGAAAAGGCTGGAGCTTTGAGATTTGCTGAAAACTTACCTTTACAGTTCTGGAAGGGAATGCGTGTTGACAGCTGCATACCTAATTAATCGCACACTGACGCCCTTATTGCATAATAAAACCCCATATGAGATATTATATCACAAAAAACCCAATCTGACCAATTTACGGGTATTGGGATATCTATGCTATGCTCACAATAAAGACAAATCTCGTGATAAATTTGGGAAAGGGGAAAGTGTTGTCTATTTTTAGGGTACACCCACAGTAAAAAAAGTTTGAAAGTATATGACTTGAAAGAAAAACGTTTATTTGTTTCAAGAGATGTACACTTCTTCGAACATGTTTTTCCTTATTACACCCCTGTTGGTTCGAATTTTCCTGTTGCTCAAATGGTCGACAATAATACTTATGTTGAGGAACCTAATGAGTACTTGGGAAATAATGAATTTGAAGAACTGCATATAGAGACACCACGTGGGAATGATGTAACCCAAGAAGGTGAAATCCTTAGCGGCAGCGTAAATCAGGAACAAGAAGGTGCTGCAGAGGTAGCAGCAAATGAGACAGTGCAGGAATCAGAGGGTAATACAGGGGTTAGATCGCCTGAAAATGTGCAGGCGGAGAATATTGGCAGAGGGGCAAGGGAGAAAAGAGAACCGTATTGGAAGAAGCATTATTTTTGCAAGTCCACATGGCTCGAAAAACCCATCACAAACGCTCACCAAAGCCAATCAAACTCCTCGCAATCAGGTTCTCATTACCCTCTAGTAGATTATGTTATTACGGTCTGTTTTACTAACATTCACAGAGCATACCTGGCAAAACTTGATGAAATAAGAGAACTAGGGAGTTACCGTGAAGCAGCAAGTGACCCGAAATGGCGAGAAGCAGTGCACAACGAAATCACAGCTCTCGAGACTAACGGGACTTGGAAGATGGTCAATTCGCCAATTGAAAAAAAAAACCCATTGGATGCAAGTGGGTTTATAAAGTCAAGTACAAGGCCGACGGTACAATTGAACATTACAAAGCAAGATTGGTGGCTCAAGGTTTAACACAAGTAGAGGGGATTGACTATCATGAAACTTATGCACCAGTCGCCAAAATGACCTGTGTTCGATGCTTGTTGGTCGTGGCAGTTGTAAAGAAGTGGCACATTGATCAACTAGATGTGAATAATGACTTCTTGCATGGTGATTTGGAAGAAGAAGTGTATATGTGGATTCCTCAATGATTTGAACGAAAGGGGGAGAACAAATTTTGCAGACTATTAAAATCGATATATGGCTTAAAACAAGCCTCACGAAATTGGTTTGCCAAACTTGCGGATTCTTTGAAAAGGTATGGTTTCATTCAATCCTTAGTCGACTATTCTTTATTCACTTATAACAATGGGAAAACATTCATTGGCGTATTGGTATATGTCGATGATATGATAATTGTTAGTAACAACAATGTCGCAAGCACCAAGTTTAAGAAGTTCCTTGATACAAATTTTGGCATTAAGGACTTGGGAAAGTTAAAATATTTCCTAGGGATTGAAGTGGCTCATGGGCAAAAAAGGATTATTTCTCAATCAACGTAAGTATGCATTGGGGATAATCGAAGAAGCAAGAATGAATGGAGCAAAGCCGGCCTACACACCCATGGAAACTGATCATAAATTGGAGCTTGCGAATGGTTACTTGCTCAAAGATGCGATGAAAGACAGAAAGCTGGTTGGACATTTGGTCTATTTGACAATAACACGGCCGGATTTGGTATACGCTATCCACATACTATCACGTTTTGTGAGTAATCCGAGAAGGGAGTATTGGGATGCCGCGTTAAGAGTTGTCAGGTAAATAAAGTCTAATCCGAGTAAAGGCATTGTTTTGAGCAACGATTCGGATTTGGAGTTACGAGGCTACTGTGACATAGATTATGGAAGATGTTCATTAACACGAAGATCCTTGAGCGGGTACTATGTTGCTCTTGGTTCGTCCCCTGTTTCATGGAGAGCAAAAAGACAAGCAACGGTATCGAAGTCGACGGCGGAAACTGAATACCGTGCAATGGCAAGTGCTACTAGTGAATTAATTTGGCTAAAATCATTATTGGCCTCATTGGGAGTTTTCCATACAAATCCGATGATGCTATATTGTGATAATCAAGCGGCAATTCACAATGCAAAGAACCCGGTTTTTCATGATAGAACGAAGCATATTGAAATAGACTGTCACTTCATTAGGCAACATCTTGTTAGTAACACTATTAAGACAATGCATGTTCGAGGCAAGTAACAAGAAGCTGATTTATTTACCAAGGCACTCGGAAGTGAAGCGTTTAATCATCTACATCGCAAGTTGGGTCTTGGTTTTTCAAGTGGTCCAACATGAGGGAGAGTATGGAAAAGATATCAATAATATCAAATATTATATGGTAAATATTGGAGGATAATGTAAATATAATAGGAGTATATTTAGTCAATAACCTAGGCTGATTTGTAGGAGTTAGTTTGCTAATTATGTGATATTGTTTCACATTAGGTAGTGGATGTATATATGTAATCCTGGTGCTTTGCTAATCAATTCAATTGGAGTTTTTCCATCTTTCATTATTCTGCCATTTTCACGTTTCTTTAATTAACTTATTTAAAAATTAAATTTGACGATAAAGATAGTGTGGGCGGGGCCGGACACCAAAACTTGTTATATATAATACTCCGTATATGATATTCCATAATTATTTTTTGTCGTTATCGACTTATCTTGCTATATCTCTAACATCTCTTTTGCATATGATAATCTAATAAAAATTCTACCTGGAAAAAAACTCAGATTTATTATTTTCTTCGTCTCTAAAACAGGAGCTCGGCTAATTCTGAATCTAGAATGTATCCGTTCTGCCAGAGGAAATTATTAATCTTGTAAATGTGATTTTAAGGGTTAAGAACCACAATTTAAACAATGATGATTGGAGAATGCTATCTTTATCCAAGACCAACATTGCATGTGGTACACAATTGAGGTGTGATAGTATGATTGCATTAATGGTTTGTCAAGGTTGCAACTACATCAACATCGATTTTTAACAAGGAATTAACAAAGCTACACCTAACCCTATTACTTTAGATTAGTATACACTTTGTGTTAATCTCCTTCATGTGGGTTGTTCCCTATTTGTTTGTATGTACATGATGGCCAAATAAGTTATTGATTACTTATTAGTCAACTGGATTTTCAATTGAATACACAGTCATTATCATCTAGATATCATGTTTTTTCTAATGGACCTAGTAGAGTTGGTAATCAAAAGTGATGTCCGTGCTCCAACTTCTACCACAAATACTATCCTACAACCAGTTATATAGTAGAATTGTATAACCACCTCAAAGGTTGTATATACAACTAGTTGTATAATACATTAACTGAACTTCTCCATGAAACGTTCAACCATTTACCGTCTAGTTTTTCTTTAGCTTGAGCTCAAGTTCTTTTTTGGATTTTGCTATAACTCGCGCCTTATTTTACTCATTTCGCCCCTAACTTATTAGCAGTATCCTTGAGTTATTAAACCTCATTTATACATTACTCTGTTTTTTTTTTCATTTTCGAATTCCGGTTTCGAAATTTAAAGACCCGCTGCAAAAATTAACAAAATCAAAACCGCCTAAAAAAATCAAAATCCCACATATCACTTTTCATTCTTTTGTATTTTAGTAACGTTGATTTTCGTATATTAATAAACGATAATTAATAACAACGATAATTAATAACCAAAAAAAGATAAAATTAAAAACAAAAATGACAATTACAAACGAACAAAATTTCAAACGGCCATAGCTTTATGCTCGAGTGTCCGATTTTGACGAATTTTTGTTTCAAATCGCATAACATTTCGAGACAAACACAATGGCAACAAAAAAAAGAAAAAATTGAAAGTGGGCCCATTCGTGTGAAAAACAAGAACTAGCCTAGGTCGGTTCAATGATTTACACGAACAAGCATAGGCCAGTTCGTGTAAATCACACAAATGGGCCTAGGTCACTTAATGTGGTTGACACGAACTAGCGTAGGCGGTTTCGTATAATCCACGTGAATCGACCTAGGTCAATTCGTCTGTTTTAAATGAATGGACCATTTCGAAAAAAAAAATTGTCGGAAATGGAGACTCAAGCACAAAATTATGGCCGCTTAATGTTTTTCTTTTTTAATAGTGAATTTTGATCCCAATTTAAATTGCCATTATTTATCGTTTATATTTCAATCGTCGTCTAACAGGCCTAGGCCGGTTAAGTGATTTACAAGAACAAGCTTAGGCCAGTACGTGTATTTACGACCTACCGATCGTAAATACAAACCTTACACATTGTTTGGTACCGTCATCGTGCATTAAATCACTTGACCAACCACTTCGACCACTACACCGTCACTAATCTTAAAACACTCTTTTTACTTACCAAAACGGTTTTAAATCGAGTTTTTTTCCGACCAAACGAGTTGTTACACTTACGTCGGTCACTCGTCATAACCAAACATGTAAGTATGAGGGTGTAAAAATCCTTCTTTTATCATGTTTTTCTTGGTTTCATGACTACAACATGCTAAAACATGCATAACATGAACAAAAACATGGAATAAACGAGTCAAAACTGATTTTTGGCCTGAGACAGAAGCCCCTTGGTTCGTCGGCTTCCCGCTATTTTATCACAAGGTCGTGGCTGATTCAGAGGCTGAGTCTACTAGGGTCACCCCCACTCCCATGAAAGGTGACAACCTGGAGCCTGTTCCAGGGGCCACCTCCTCTGCTTTATCGCCTCTGACTGACCATGAGATGTCTGTCTTCTCCGAACTTTTCGCTCGTGTCATCTTAATGAGCGCTAAGTTTGCTTATGACTCGTCTCAATTTAACTGCAATGCAATTCTGAATGACTATGAGGAATTTGACTTGAGTGACTACCCACCGCAATTAACCAAAGAACATGACAAACAGGAAACCAGAACCCCCATCATTTAGGAGACCGAGCCTATTAACGTAGGAATCGACAACACACCTCAAGAACATAGGATAGGGACAACCATGGACCCCTCGGAAAGACAACAGTTCATTGACCTCCTCCACGAATACAAGGATGTGTTCGCCTGGTCCTACAGAGATATGCCTGAGATTGACAGAGAAATTTCAGGGCACAGGATACCCATTAAGTCCGGAACTAAACCCGTGAAGCAAAAGCTACGCCGGATGCGCCCTGAATGGGCCCTAAAAATCAAGGAAGAAGTGGATAAACAATTCAAGGCTGGTTTCATCAAAGTGTCTGAATACTCTGATTGGGTGGCCAACATTGTTCCTGTACCAAAGAAAGACGGAAGAATTCAGGTTTGCGTCGACTTCAGGGACCTGAACAAGGCGAGTCCAAAGGACGACTTCCCTTTGCCACATGTTGACATTCTGGTGGACAATACCGCCGAGCACGCTCTCCTATCATTCATGGATGTGAATTCTGGGTAAAACCAGATTAAAATGGCTAAGGAAGACATGCACAAGACTGCGTTCACTACACAGTGGGGTACATACTGCTTCACCGTCATGCCTTTCGGTCTCATCAACGCCGGGGCTACCTATCAAAGAACCGCTATCACTCTAAAACATGATATGATGCACAAGGAGGTAGAGGTGTATGTCGACAACATGATCGTCAAATCAAGAGAACGAGACGACCACATCAACGCCCTTCGAAAATTCTTCGCTCGTCTGCGGAAATATAACATGAGACTAAATCCTCAAAAGTGTGCATTCGGGGTCACCTCCGGAAAACTCTTGGGACATGTCGTCAGCAAAAGAGGCATTGAGATTGATCCAACCAAAATCAAAGCCCTTCAACAAATGCCTCGGTCTAGGAACGAGAAGGAGATTCGGGGATTTCTCGGTCAGGTTCAATACATCAGCCGCTTCATTGTCAAGCTCACCATGACTTGTGAACCAATATTCAAGAAGCTTCGCGCCTCCGATCACACTGATTGGGACAACGATTGTCAAAAGGCCTTCGACAGGATAAAGGAAATCCTATCCAAACCTCCTGTCCTCATGCCACCTCAACCGGGGATTCCTCTATCCCTATACTTGATTGTTACCAACACGGCCATGGGAGCTATGCTAGCACAAATAGTCGGCATCGAAGAAAGAGCCATCTACTACATCAGCAAAAAGTTCATTGAGTACGAGACAAGGTACACCCAGCTGGAAAAGACATGCCTTGCCCTAGTATGGTCAACAAAGAAGCTGCGGCATTACATGCTCATCTACACAGTCCACATCTACTCCAAGATGGGCCCGGTTAAATATATCTTCGAAAAACCCGTAATAAACGGAAGGCTGTCTAGGTGAACACTCATGCTATCCGAGTTTGATCTCAAGTTTGTACCCCTAAAGGTTATCAAGGGATGAGTAGTTGCCGATTTCCTAGTAGAAAATCCCGTCAAGGAGGATCCAACGACCGACACATGGTCACTTCCTGACGAAGACATCCTCTGTGCCGATTCCGACGCATGGGACCTATACTTCGATGGTGCATCTAATTTGAGAGGCTTTGGGGTAGGAATCCTTCTAATATCGCCAGAGGGGTAACATGTTCCGATCTCGGTCAAACTGGACTTCGCCGTCACCAACAATGCCGCTGAATATGAAGCATGCCTCATCGACCTACAAGCGGCCATCACACTTGGCATCAAGTGATTGAGGGTCCATGGTGATTCCTCGCTCATCATCAATCAGATGTCCGGATCACGGAAAATCCAAAGTGACAGTTTAGCTCCCTACCGAGCAAAGATTAATCAAGAGGCTGAGTTCTTCGACCAAATCGACTATTTTCACTTGCCGCTCTCGTCAACCAATTCGCTGATGCCCTGACAAAACTCAGGCCTTGCTGGACAAATACAAAATCAAACGACATTGATCATCCCCCTACCGTCCCCAAACCAACGGAGCGGTCGAGAAAACTAACAAAACTTTTATCACCATTACCAAGAAAATGCAAGACAACTACCGCGATTGGCCGAGCAAGCTCTTATTCGCACTCTGGGGATACCGAACCTCCATCCGAACACCGACAGGCGCCACACCCTTTTACCTAGTATATGGCATGGAGGCGGTTCAACCGGTAGAGTTAAAGGTCCCTTCTCTACGCATCCTACTGGAGAGTCAAGTCCCTGAGGCGGAATGGACCCGTCGAAGGTACGAGCAACTCACTCTTCTAGACAAACGGCGACTCAACGCCTTGCACAATGTCCAGCTATACAAACGACGTATACCACGGGCAATCAACAAAAAGGTCAAACGCAGGAACATCCAGGAAGGCGACTTGGTCCTCAAGTCGGTTCGTGCACCGCTACCCGTCGATCCGAGGGGAAAAATCAAACCCAACTGGGCCTGGCCATACCTGGTCAAGAAAATACTATCGGGGGGCACAGTGAGACTGAGTGACCTAGATAGGGAGGATTTTACAAAACCGACCAACCTAGACTAACTCAAGAAATACTACCCTTGAACCGTAACGACCAACAACCTAAGCCTAGTTCTAGAACTAGCAACCACCTCAACCCTTTCCAAGTCAAGTTCCTCAAACGCTTTCTGATTTGAAATTGTATCTTTTATCAAGTCTAAGTTGCGGCACCTTGCCTATTTCAAAGGTCCTTTGATCTGTCAAAGGCAACATCCATTTGTACTAAAACAAAAAAAACCATAAACTACGAGCATGGTTTGATTTCACCTCTTCAGGTGGATACGTAGGCAGTCCCTCTTATGCACGAGGGATACAACCACAAAACCCAATCAAATATACAAAACATTTCGAACTACAATCATGGTTTGATTTCACCTCTTCAGGTGAATACGTAGGCAGTCCGTTCTTACACAAGAAGGATACAATCATCTCCATAATAAAAAAACAACCATCCCCATAATAAAAAAACATCACCCACATACGAAACATCATCCCCATCAAAAAAGAAATGGAAAAGCATTCCCCTTTCCCACAAAATACAACAATAAGCTTTTCTCCCTTCCTCACAAAATTACCACTTTCTCAAGTGCAAATGTTTAGGATAATTCAAATCTAATTGCCTTTACAAAATGGATGGAAGAAACATGCGTTCAAGTTTTCGACACGAGCAATCCCCTTATTTAATTAATAATGGGAGGGATTACAATTTCAACAACAAATAGAGCTCGACGAGTCTACAACTTCTCAAAGCTAAGGTGTCGACTAAAACACCTCACATAATAAAAGTAGCACAAAACACACAATAACTAGCTAGTACAACATAATAAAAACTCAAAACACTAATACAACATAATAATAAAGTGGGTAATGGAAGTCTTCACTCTTCCATTTCACCCTTGCCTTTCCCCTCGGGGTGCATCTTCCCCTTGTTCTTCTTGTTGGCCCGCCTAGCATGGATATCCTCCTCGGAACGGATCCTCAATGGATCTAAGATGGCGATGGCCTCCGGTCTAGCACAAGACTCTATGTTCGACCCAAAACGAGCCAATGCACGGCGCATTATGTTCTTGGGACCCGAGCTTCCCTTCTTTGGTGGTCTCATCACATTCGGGCTAGCTCCGTCAACATACTCCTCAAAGAAAGCACGGTTGGCCTTGCCAACCTCTCGATACTTCAATTCGACAACCTCATCCTTACGGAATTTGGACCTCTCTTCCAAGGACGGAGCTCGTGATAACTTGACATAAGCGGGAATCACCCATGACGTGGCAACGGGGTTTTGTACCTTCCAAAGCGGCCGAGTGGCCCACCATCTTTCGAAGACCTCCACAAGCTCGGAGTTCAGGAAAACATTCTCTTTGACAAGGGTATCTTGAGCGGGCATCTTTTGTTGATGCCCTATTTGCCTCATGAGCCTTTCGGGATAAATGAAGGAAGCAACCTTCAAACCCACCACCATCAAAGAACGAGGACTAGCACCCGAAGCGGGCAACCCCGTGAAGGACCTCAAGTGACACCATGGCACCACCCAACGGATGTGTGGACCACCCTCCTCCGCCAATCTTGCGGCCCAATAAGCCTCGGTAGAAGCAAAACTATCCAAGTACAACTTATTCCTCATGGTAAGGTGACGGAAGGAATAAGAAGAAGAATCAACCGGAGGCTCTACATACCTTAGCCTCTCCAATAGCCACACTTGAAGTATCCTTGGGGATCCGAACGAAGTAGCTTCTCCACAAGAGCCTTCCTTGTCCATGGCTTGGATGATCTCGCCAAGCACCAACCACGATGGATCTCTACCATGCTCCATTTGCTCAACCACATGAATAAGGGTCATGCTACCATAACATTTTGGCCCCTCCTTCGTCAAAAAATCAACAAAGAGGTACACATGGACAAGGCAAAAGGCAAGAGCCCTTCTCCTAGCCACCACCGAAACATTGACATCTAACCGGTTTGAAAAGATGTTGGTAAGAGCCAACATATCCACACCATGAGGAGCAAGGAGGAAGTTGACTTGACTCGTCGAAAAACCCAACATGGAACGGAATTTCTCCTTATAGCACAACCGAGTAGGAGGAAACACCGGAACACAACCCGGCCACCCACCAATGGCTCCAACTTCTTCGGCAAGAGGACAAATTTCACCCTTCGGGAAAACGAAAACAAGGTGTTTCGAATCCCAAAACCGAGAACATGCTTCGAGGAATGAGGATTGCACCTTGACTTGACGGAGCACCAACAATTGACCAACTCCCATGCGAATGAGTTGATACTTTTCAGGAGGCGACAAATCCCGGCACCATTGTTGCAATGCATTCTCAAAAGCATCCATGAAATATTTTCGTGGAAGAAGAAGAAGAAGTTTTGTAAAGATGTTTATGTGATTCAGATGATGAAACAATGAAACGAAAACATCACTATTTTTACAAAAATGATCAGCGCGTTTTTCAGAAAAAGGGGAGAGCTGGCTTCCATCGCCAGGCAGCTCGCGCCTCTTTAGGCCTTCCCTAGGATTCCCGCTTTTGACTTGTCTCTTTCAAGTTGTGTTTTCTCCTGACACCTCAAACCTCCCGCCAGGACGCTTGCGCCTCTTCGGGATGATCCAGGACATTTTGTGTTTCCTCACACTCACATTTCCTTATTTTCGCGTTTTACAAAATCCGACATGGTTTCTGTGACGCAACTGCAACTTTAAACATACGGATTTTTCTTTGTTTTTTTAAGGGGGGAAGGGCTAGTCGCGCCGATCCGTGACGAATCGTTTCCATGTCAATCAAAATTCCGAAAATTTTTCGCTTTTTCGCAATAAAATCGAAAATTGATAACACGACATCAGCTTTCCTCAAAATTCAAGCACTTAAAAATTCGAGTCTTGACCTCAAAAATCAAATATGCTCGTAAAAATATTTTCTAAAAATTCATCCCTGACGGTTTGAGTTTGAATTTTTTTTCGTCACAAATCAATTTCAACATTTCGATGCAATTTAATTCACGACACGAGTTAATTGCTCAATTTTCAAATTAATTCCTTTTATCTAAAGTGACGACTTGTCGCGAAATTTTTGTTTTTCAATCAAATGCTTTTACGTGTTTGCGTTTATGTATATGTGCTATCTATTGCCTGTTTTCTACACTAACGATGCAGGGACTAGTGCAAAACAGAAAGAAAATTGACAGCCGATAGCGCTCCTCCGAAACACAATACAAAAAAGCCAAAAATCACAAAATGAGCTACAGTCCAAAAACACATATATACAAACTGCCTCACGCAAAATACATCGACGCACGTTTGATGCAAACGACTGACCGTACAGACAGGATCCAGTACAAACATTTATCATACAGACACTGGCCTAAAACAACCATCTATCATACAGACACTTAGGGCTATCCGCCACCTACCGAACTAAGCACTATTTATCCTCTCAAACGGAAAAGAAACGGAGCAACACAAGAAATAGAGGAGCAACAATGGAAGTAGAGGTGGTTGCCATAACGATAACACCTCGTTCCTGCTCAACGAGAAAAAGAAATATGATGCCTGGCAGACTTCGGACTACACGACAACCGAGGATCATAACTCAGCACATTATCACAACGTTGACCTCCAATCAGCAAAATTTAAGAGTGAAAGAGGACCATGACAACGGACACTACTCCGATGTTGGCCTCCAATCACCAGAATCCGACAACGATCAAAAGTGGCAACATGAGATAACACGCCCGTATTGAACGCCACTCATCGGTCATCCGAACCTCTGCAGACAATGACCAACGATCGATACCCGATCATTGGCCGGGCAATGGCCGCCAGGGAGAAACACAACCAAGCCTGTAACAAAAAACAGCCGCCTCTTTTCCTCCAGGATCATCCTCCTCCTCCAATGCCTCAACAACGGACCCCACAGGTCCCAAATGGTCCCCCGCGATCAAGGTTAAACAAAAAATCTCAGAACAATTAAACAACCTGCAAAGCAAAGCAAAGCAAGGGCAACCCCGCCCAAATAAAACCAAACAACAAAAACAATTCACAAAAAAACGCACAAGAAACGACTCGCCCTTCTTTTCAAGCAAAAGACGAGTCAAAACAACCACAGCAAAAAAAAACGGCACCCCAAGACCCCCACGAGGTCCGCCAACAAACCAAAATGCATTCCCTATACAATGAAAACTTTTTCTACGGCTCAAAAAGGCAATTTATACGCCGATTTGAACGCAAGCCGGTCAAAAATTCAAAAACGACCGCAAAAGGCAAACGTGAGTTAATCATGCCTCAAGGTGACCTAAACTACCAATAAGGTTCATTTCAAGGCAAACTGACTCAATTCAAGCTCAAACAGGCGCTTATTTTGTTAGACAGAAGACCATCACAAAAGGAAAAAAATCCAATTTTGCCCACAATACCCAACAAAAGTCCATGATGGCAAATACGATCTTACCCGGCTACAATGCAACCTAGTGGGGCCCATTATCCAAGCAAATAAACTTGGCATTGTGAGATGAGACGGTTTCTCCACCTCACTCACGTTTTTTGAGCATAGGGAGCGGGAACGGAGACCAAAATGCAAACTAAATGCACCCTTATAGTCCTAAACGGGTTTCTAACCTAATGCAATCATCAATTTCACTCGAAATGGGCTCAATCGAAAACGGCCAATTTAATTTTCTAGGGTAAAATTTTCACCCTAATTCAATCTATCAAATGACTAACAAATTTAAATGTATTCAAGAGGAAATACATACCTTAAGATGACATTATGGTTGATAGCACAAATAGAAGTGAGCAAAGGTCCTTTAATGGCGGATTTTGTGTCGAAGGTTGAAGATGACGAATGATTGACGAGCAGCTAAGCCTCGTGTCTTTTACAGAAAAATAGGGAAGCCCCCTTGGTTCGTCAGGATTCTCGTGCCTAAACCAGGCCTCCCCTTGCTCTATTCAGCGAATTTTGGGCTTTGGCCCAATTTCCCGTAATAAACTTCAAGTTTTCAATGACGATATTAAGGACCGTCATTTCTCAAATACAAAACACAAGTAGTGAAAATATAAATTCACAATTTTCCTACAAAAATTTCAAACAAACGGCGATCAAAACCGCCATTTTCCATTAAAAAAAAACAAAACAAAATAATAGTGAAGATTCAAAATTCACTATTTCTTCAAAATTCAAACGACGGCAATCAAAACCGTCAATTTCAAAAAATAATAGTGAAATCAAAATTCACTATTTTCCTTCAAAAATTGTTTTTCAAAAATAATAGTGAAAATTCAAATCCGCTATCTCTCCAAATTTTAAACGCCGGCAATTAAAACCGTCAATTTCAAAATAATAGTGAAAACTCAAATTCGCTATTTCTTCAAATTTCAAACGACGGCAATTAAATCCATCATTTTCAAAATAATAGTTGAAAATTAAATTCCGCTATTTCCCACACATGTCAACGGCGGCACATAAACCGTCACTTCAAACATAATAGTGAAGATTCCAAATTCACTATTTCCCACACATGTCAACGGCGGCACATAAACCGTCACTTCAAACATAATAGTGAAGATTCCAAATTTACTATTTCTCACACATGTCAACGGCGGCACATAAACCGTCACTTCAAAAATAACAGTGAAGATTCCAAATTCACTATTTCCTTCAAATGTCAACGGCGGCACACAAACCGTCACTCCAAACGTGATAACAAGATTCAAAATTTGCTATTCCTTCAAAATTCGAACAGACGACGATCAAAACCGCCACTTCAAATTCAAAAAACAATGAATAGTGAAGATTCCAAATTCACTATTTTTTTTTAGGCAAAATGTGAGTATATTAATTATATAAAAAAACAGCCATAATTACAAGGACAATGTTCGAATCCCGGCTAAGGCATTCTAACATATAAATCCTATGCTTGCCTGCCAGTCAATGGCACCATTGCTTTCAAGATTACACATTTTGCTACGAATTCTCCTCTGAATTAGCTGCTTCAGTTGCTGTGCTATAATATCAGGTCTCTGAACACACAACTGTTGTCTCGCATTGTTTCTCTGAAACCATATGGTATACCAGTATGCTGTTTGAACACACACGGAAGCCTTCCATTGCAGTCTGTTCCTGTTTGCAGATATTAATGTAGTAGGATCAGGCATTGGCTTACCTATCCAATCTGCAATACTATCCTTAACCTTACTAGTAAACCTGCACTCTGAAAAGAGATGGTCACTTGTCTCAGGCTGTTCCCCACATAAGATGCAGTCATCATCAGGACACAAACCAATAGCATATAGCTTGTTTCTAAGATTTAGTCCATCTTGCATAATCATCCAAGCAACAACAAAGTGTTTAGGGATGTTCCAATTATTCCATACAAGATTAGACCAGGCAGTTTTGGGGTGCTGACCCATCAACCATTCATATCCATTACGTATAGAGTATCCTTTGGTCGAAGAAATCCAAAGATTACCATGAAAACCACTCTTAATCCTTTCCTTAACCTTACAAATGCTCTTCCAGGTCCCGGGGGTATCACTTCCAGGAGTATAATCATGCCATTCAACTCCCTTTAAATACACATTAGCAACCCATTTGATCCGCAGCCTGTCAGGCTTGATATATAGCCAATTCACCAATTTCCCCACTAAGACAGTATTCCACAGCTCTGCTTTTTTAATTCCTAGACCTCCTTCATCCTTTGGCAATGTAACTCTATCCCATCCCACCAGTGGAACCCTGTGGTAATCAGATGAGCTACTCCATAGAAAGTTCCTGCAGATAGCTTCTACTCTTTTGATCACACTCTTTGGGATAATGAACATGGCAGCCCAATAATTGTAAAGAGTGTTAAGCACTGAGTTTATTAGAACCACTCTTCCTGCATAAGATAGCTTCTTTGCACCAAGGCTACGAATTTTTGCCACCATTTTTTCTATCAGGCAATTACAGTCCTTCTTGCTCACTATTCCTTCAAATGTCAACAGGGGCTTCCTTGCGGAACCCGCTCTTGTGAAAAACAGTGATAGTGAAAATTCGAATTCGCTATTTCCACGGCGGCATCATGAGTCCGCTACTTTCAAAACAAGCCCATCCGACGGGGCTATTCTCACGGTCTATTAACCGACTGCATCATGGCTGGCGAGCCTTACTACCCATCCAGGCTTGCGAGCCCTCCTCAGATACGCCCAATGGCTGGCGAGCCTTACTACGCGTCGCGGCTGGCGAGCCCTCCTCAGATACGCCCCATGGCTGGCGAGGCTTACTACGCATCGTGGCTGGCGAGCCCTCCTCAGATACGCCCCATGGCTGGCAAGCCTTACTACGCATCGCGGCTAGCGAGCCCTCCTCAGATACCCCCCATGGCTGGCGAGCCTAAATACGCATCGCGGCTGGCGAGCCCTCCTTAGAGCCTTACTACGCATCGCAGCTGGCAATCCCTCCTCAGATACGCCCCATGGCTGGCGAGCCTTACTACGCATCGCGGCTGGCGCGCCCTCCTCAGATACGCCCCATGGCTGGCGAGCCTTACTACGCATTGCGTCTGGCGAGCCCGCCTCAAATACGCCCCATGGCTGGTGAGCCTTGCTATGCATCGCGGCTGGCGAGCCCTCCTCAAATACGCCCCATGGCTGCGAGCCTTACTACGCATCGCGGCTAGCGAGCCCTCCTCAGATATGCCCCATGGCTTGCGAGCCTTACTACGCATCGTGGCTGGCGAGCCCTCCTTAGAACCTTACTACGTATCGCGGCTGGCAATCCCTCCTCAGATACGGCCCATGGCAGGTGAGCCTTACTACGCATCGCGGCTGGCGCGCCGTCCTCAGATACGCCCCATGGCTGGCGAGCCTTACTACGCATCGCGGCTGGCGAGCCCTAGTCAGATACGCCCCATGGCTGGCGAGCCTTACTATGCATCGCGGCTGGCGTGCCCTCCTCAGATACCCCCTATGGCTGGCGAGCCTTAATACGCATCGCGGCTGGCGAGCCCTCCTTAGAGCCTTACTACGCATCGCAGCTGGCAATCCCTCCTCAGATACGCCCTATGGCTGGCGAGCCTTACTACGCATCGCGGCTGGTCAGCGCTCCTCAGATACGCCCCATGGCTGGGGAGCCTTACTAAGCGTCGCGCCTGGCGAGCCCTCATCAGATACGCCCCATGGCTGGCGAGCCTTACTACACATCGCGGCTGGCGAGCCCTCCTCAGATATGCCCCATGGCTAGCGAGCCTTACTACGCATCGCGGCTTGCGAGCCCTCCTCAGATACGCCCCATGGCTGGCGAGGCTTACTACGTATCGCGGCTGGCGAGCCCTCCTCAAATACGCCTCATGGCTGGCAAGCTTTACTACGCATCGCGGCTAGCGAGCCCTCCTCAGATACCCCCCATGGCTGGCGAGCCTTAATAAGCATCGCGGCTGGCGAGCCCTCCTTAGAGCCTTACTACGCATCGCAGCTGGCAATCCCTCCTAAGATACGCCCCATGGCTGGCGAGCCTTACTACGCATCGCGGCTGGCGCGCCCTCCTCAGATACTCCCTATGGCTGGCGAGCCTTACTACGCATCGCGGCTGGCGAGCCCGCCTCAAATACGCCCCATGGCTGGCGAGCCTTACTATGCATCACGGCTGGCGAGCCCTCCTCATATACGCCCTATGGCTGGCGAGCCTTACTACGCATCGCGGCTAGCGAGCCCTCCTCAGATACGCCCTATGGCTGGCGAGCCTAACTATGCATCACGGCTGGCGAGCCCTCCTTAGAGCCTTACTACGTATCGCGGCTGGCAATCCCTCCTCAGATATGCCCCATGGCTGGTGAGCCTTCCTACGCATCGCGTCTGGCTCGCCGTCCTCAGATACGCCCCATGGCTGGCGAGCCTTACTACGCATCGCGGCTGGCGAGCCCTCCTCATATACGCCCCATGGCTGGCGAGCCTTACTATGCATCGCGGCTGGCGAGCCTTCCTCAAATACGCCTCATGGCTGGTGAGCCTTACTACGCATCGCGGCTAGCGAGTCCTCCTCAGATACGCCCCATGGCTGGCGAGCCTTACTACGTGTCGTGGCTAGCGAGCCCTCCTCAGATACGCCCCATGTCTGGCGAGCCTTTGTCCGCATACGCGTAAGGACATATCCGAAGATTTCTTAGATATGACTCCTTCTTATGGCTGGCGAGCTTTTGTACGTAGTCTAACGGACTTTAAACGACCCCCACGGATAGTCGACAGACTCTAAATTGTTCCCGACGACAGGTCCTTGGCTCGTACCCTCGGGTCGCTTTAGCGTCGCCCTTCCCGACGGCAGGTCCTTGGCCCGAATCCTTTCGAGCCCCCTTTACGTCGCTCGGGTCTCCAGGTAGTAATCTTCGATTGACCTGCGGGCTCTACTTTGACTTTTGCCCTGTCCAAGCCTCAGTCAAAGTGGGGGCTCTGTAGATACCCAATATCTGTTGAGACTCCAACAAAAACCCGATGATTATCGAACTATAACATGCTTTGGAATCGCGGCGCTTGATCGACAGTTTGTGTACAAATTTACTTCGGAAAAATTAAAACGATTTCGAAAATAAAACATTTCAAAACATTTTAAAGTACCTGGAGTGTTTAATGCACGACGACGGGATCGCAATGACACTAACTAGAGTCAAAATCGACACCGGACCAAAAACCGACTCAAAAATTCAAATCCCGACTCCAACAACGAGTCAATCCGAGTCAACCACCAAAAACAAAATATTGAAAGCCTTCTATGTTAAGGTTTCCCGGAATCTTACATAGTCAAATATCAAACATGTTCATCCGAAACTTAGGATAGAACAAATCATGATTGCTCTTGTGTGAAAGTGAAAGGACAACTCGAAGAACCGCGACGTGGCTTGCGCCTCTTTGAGCAGCCCAGGTGGCCACGTCGCTCAAAACTCACACAACCACTCATTTTCCTATAAATACCCCTCAAATGCCCCCGTTTGAGAACTTACGCGAGTGTCCGCCCCCTCTTTTCTCCCTTAAAATTCTCGACTCGACTTCTTAAGTCACAATCCGACGCGTATTTACGACCTACCGATCGTAAATACGAGCCTTACACATTGTTTGGTACCGTCATCGTGCATTAAATCACTTGACCGACCACTTCGACCACTACACCGTCACTAATCTTAAAACACTCTTTTTACTTTCCAAAACGGTTTTAAACCGAGTTTTTTTCCGACCAGACGAGTTGTTACACTTACGCCGGTCACTCGCCATAACCAAACATGTAAGTATGAGGGTGTAAAAATACTTTTTTTATTATGTTTTTATTTGTTTCATGACTACAACATGCTAAAACATGCATAACATGAATCAAAACATGGAATAAACGAGCCAAAACTGATTTTTTGCCTGAGACAGAAGCCCCTTTGGTTCGCCGGCTTGCCCGCGCCTCAATGGGGTGTCCAGGTCAGAACTCAACCGTGTTTGTTCTCGTCATTTCCCTTTAATTCATTTTCATATTTACAATCGGTTTTTACTATTTCAAATATTTTCGAACCTCTTTATTTCATTTTATTCGTTTTAACCATAAAACATTTCTTACCCTTGGTCCTCATAACATGACGGTTAAATCCATGTTTCGGTGATGATATTTGGTTAATAACATTTAAAAGGTATTTTAAAGCCTTTTATTTCATTTTTGGGAGGTATTTTAAAGCGTTTCATCATTTCTTTACATTTTCAAAACATGTATATTAGTCACCAACACAAAGTCATCCTTGGTTCTACATACCATGCCGGATTTTAACCCGGGTATGATGATGAGTATCGACTAATTCTATTCGAATGAACTTAAAATAATTAGTTCATAATTATTTTCAAAACTATTCATGTCAAGCTTGTCAAATCGAACCCGACACCGAATATTATCAAAACAATGATGATTATTCGAGTCCCGTTACTCAAATCAACAAATGCGGTCTAAACGGGACTCTTTCAAACCAAATCGGGTCAAATACCCATTTTTCAATACATTTTCTAAACGTTTTTTAAAAGGCCAGAACACGGCATATCACTGTAGGTTGACCCGCGCCTAAAACAGGCCTTTCAATTCTCATTTTCAAAACCAGGGGAGTCCCCTTACACCACCGGCTGGCTCGCGCCTCATGTAGCCGTCTGGTACAGGGCCTGTTCCCTTCCTAGCATTGGTCTAAGACGATCCCGACTCCGGTTAGCCCGGATATAGGACAGATCAGATGACAATTTGCTTATTCAAAATCATATTTGCAAAATACTTTACTAAGACAAACGGATCACGTTATGCACCATAAACTTAATACGGTAAATGGATGTTTAATTTCCGTCTTGCATGCAAGTCAACCATAAATCCAACTCGACATCTTATACTTGATACTTGGATTAAATCAACCGACTTAGAAAGCTCTCACATGTTAGGTTTGAATTATTGGATGCGCATTCATGCATTTGAACCATTTTATCAACTTTTGCATTCAACCAACCAAGATCGATCAGTAGATGCCGCTACTGCGGGCGGGATTGGGTGTTTGATTAAAGGGATTCCCAATAAGTACCTTCACCTTTTACTCAGAAACTTTGGATTGTGGAGGACCTTATCCAGGGCGTACGAGAGTCATTCTAGAGATAGGATGCTAAAGAGGGACGATTTCCTTATCTTTAGTAACTATGTCAAACGCTGCTTTGTGCTTCAATTTGACCAAGGTATAAAGTGGATTTCGAACGGGTTCCAAGAATCCCACAAATGCTTGGTGGCGACTTCGAACATCTGTAATCGTTTCGAGATCCTTACCGAGATGAAACCGATCGATCTAAAACGATCCGGTCGAAAGCATTTTTACGCAACCGAGCGTGGCTTTCAAAAGACCGTTGTATGTCCACAGATCGGCTGGGCCTGCAGGTGGCTACGTCCACACTCCCCTCTCCTCATAATGCATGCTAAATAGGACGAATAGGGCGCGGTTTCACTACTTCTAGGCTCATTTCTGCAAATTAGACAAAACAAACCAAAGTAGCCTATTCGGGGCATTTTGCAATACATAGCAATACATAAAGGCATAGAAATGCGTGCAATAAATGACAAAAAAGACTATATAAATTGCACGTTTCAAATCTCCCCAAACTGAACCTTTACTCGTCCCCGAGTAAAGTAAATGCAAACTAATGGAACGGAAATGAAAACTCAGAGCAAGCTATAACTTGTCTACTTGAACCAATTTAATGCAAACGAAAATGAACAGTCATAGCTAAAGCAGTCAATACGCAAACGATTGAAAGACCAACAAAATCGGACTCTCACGGGGTCACTCTTCTCTAATGAAGCAAAGGGTGAAATATATATATGTATAAGAGAGAAAGACAAACAGTCACTCACCTAAACTGCGACCTACATAACATGTATGGAACAAAAATGATAGACGATTCAAGTACTATACACACATTCCAACCAACAATATCCGTCACAGCCGAGGGCTTACAAATAATATGGGAAAGTGAGGTTCAGGTGAGAAAGGGCAAAACAGATTATGGAAATGTGGAGGTAAAGCGTCAAGTCAGTTCCTAAACAAGACCATATAAGACCATCTGAATCTCAGCTGACTAGAAAATAAAGTGCAAGTACCCTTCATTGGCACACAACTCACTAACCAAATACACTATCTCCTCAAAAAGATGTAAATAAGAACAGAGGAGTGAGACCGTCACAAACTTCCCTTTTTTAACACGGTCTCATTTCCAAAAACAATTAACTTTTTTCATTTTTTTTCTTTCTTTTTTTCTTCATTCACGTCTTATTCAATCTTTTTTTTGGATTTTTTTCTGTTTTTTTCTTTTCACACGCCTCATTTCTTTTTTTTTCTTTTTCATTCCCTCTCATTTTTCTACCAACTCCAAAAAGATGACAATAGGCCACACTCGCAACATAACAGACATACCACAAAAAGTACACTAAACTAGCTGACTGGGCAGCCTTAGTTTTGGGTGTAGCTAATGGGTCAAAAAGGCTATATTTGGCTAAAGTGGAGCTAAATGGGTGAAAAATGAAAGAAGGGGAAAAATTTGCAAGCACCTCCCTACATGTGACATCGACCACAAACCCGAATGTATGCATTTGACAAAAAATCGAATCTCATAATCGTGCAAAAGTGATAAACCTGTTATGCAAGGAGTACTACTCTCAATTCCTATGTAAACTGGCCATGAATGTCACCAATTATATGGCTCTAATCTTAGAAATTGTAAAGTAGGTTGCCAATTAATCAAGTCAAGTCTACACGGTCAGCTAAATTTGAATAAAAACTCGTAGATATGCGCAAGACTAAGCGAATAACTGTCAATAAAAGTGCAAGGCTTAAGTAAAACTGACAAGCTACAGTGCAATATCATCACGGAAATCTACCGTTCCGACTCGACCTATATGCAAAATGAAACGTGAATAATTTTTTTCAATTTTTTCAATTTCTAATTTCTTTTTTTTTTGAATTTTTTTTTGAATTTTAAAGAAATAAATACAATGCAAGCATAAAAACGAAACGTGAATGCAAAAACAAATGCAAATGCAGACTCAAAGGATGCATTACCCTCCCCAAACGAAAACGGACAACACCCTCGTGGTCCTCCAGCATACACCAGTAGACATATAATGGGAACGGGGTAAAAACAACCAATAAATGCATGAAAATAAATAAATAAATAAGAGACAATAATAAATAAAAGAGCAACAACATATATACAAAACACGAACTTCCCCAAACCAGCCAGAAAACCGGGGAAGCGAGTAGACCAGTAGCTACTCATCACCGTCGTCCAAATCATCCACCACCGTGACGTCTGGGTCCACCTCCTGCTCCCTCCTCCTCCCCTCCTCAGCTCGTACTCTTTCCTCCTCCTCAGCGGTGTCTGCCTCCCTGGCTGGTTGTGGGTACCCCTCTGCCGTGTACTGGTAGAAAGACGGGTGTGGCCAGCCCTCAGGGATAGGACGTCCTCTCCTCATGTGATACTCGTATAGAGGGAACAAAGCGAGTGCAATGTCCCGCTCCATACGAGCCGGTCTGGTAAGAAGCTCAAGAACCAAACCATCACGGTGCCCTTGGTCCATGACTGTGGACGCCTCAAAAGGTGGAGGAGGAATAAAATTAGCCGGGTAAACCGACCTTGTCTGGTCAGGTGCAGGAGTTGGAGTAGAAGTAAAGGTTTGAGTTTTCTTTTCTTTTCCATTAGTTTTGCATATAGTTTGCTTGGGGACAAGCAAAGGTTTGGTTTTGGGAAGTTTGATGTGTGCATATTATATAGACTTTTTGTATCATATTTGCATGCATCTCTATGAATATTAAGTGGTGTTTAGATACAAATGTCCCCCGAATTGGCTACTTTGGTTTGCCTTGTATTATTTGCAGGTATTAACCGGAGATGAGCATAATCAAGCCTAAAACTTCAAAAGGTGGAGGTGGAACAAAATTAGACGGATAGACCGACTGTGTCTGCTCAGGAGTAGGAGTAGGAGTAGGGATCGGGGTAGGAATGGCCGTGGAAGTCTGGCCCCCCGTAGAAGGTGTGGATCCCTCTCCGGTCTCTGGTCTCTTCCGCTTCTTAGAAGCGGAACTGGTAGGAGGTGGGCCAAGTGGGAGGTGGAAAAAGGGTAGTGGTGGAGGCAACCTACCCCTAACAGTAGGTAAAGGGACAAGATGGGGTAGGGTGGTGCAAGGTAGGACCTCAGACAAGGAACCCCATATATTCCAAGTCCGCTGGTCAGAAGCAAGCCAAGTCATAGACAACAAAGCCGCCATGTCAAGGTACCTATCAGTGTCTAGGTGCTATAAGTCATGAGGAAAGACGGGGAAGATAGAACGGGCAAGAAATGTGGCTATGCCACCGCAAACAATGTTGCCCGTCGTCTTCTGCCCCACATTATGAAAATACTGAGCAGTCAGGTAAGCAGTGTTAAGCACAAAAGGTCCCTCACTATAATTGTTCAGGTAACCTCCAAGAATAGACAACTCAATGTTGTTCACATTGTTTGGTTCCTTACGGCCAAAGACGGTCCCACCAATGAGACACAGGAAGTAACAGGCCGGGGGAAGGTGGACATGCGCGAGCTTGCGCTCCTCAAAACTAGTTTGTGCCAAGGTCCTCCACAACTGGCGGATGACCTTCCTAGGAGGGTCAGAGTCACCGGTAGAAGACAAACCTAACCTACTACCAAACTCAGCTAAGGTCCAGGTCGTTGTCCGGTTAAATAACCGGAAGGAGACACAAGAACTACCCGGGTCAGTGGCGTAGGCGCCAGCAGAAAAGGTGAAGTAGCTGAAAAACTCCAGGGTTAGCTCCTTGTAGGTCAAAGCACACATGGTAATCAGTCCTGACATCCCCGTCCCGTTCAATATCTCAACTACGGTCTCGTAAATACCTAACCTATCAAGCGACTTACGACACAAAAACTTTGTAGAAGCAAAATCACCGCTCTCTAAAGCAAAGAAACGAGTACGATGCATACCGTTAACGAAACGTACCTCGTGGTAATCGGGGTGCATTTTAAGTGCGTCATCGACACGGATCGTGACCGGGCCAGCAGCAGGTATGGCTCGTCCGCGACCCCGACCTCTAGTACCTAAGGAAGAAGCCCGTCCTCTGACAGAACGAGGTACTAAGGCAGCCCGGTAGGCAGCTGTGATAGCTGGTGACCACGCAGCAGGGGTAGTCACCGGAGTGGGTACGGTGCCAGAAGTGGAGGCAGTGGCTGTGCTAGTAGACGAAGAAGAAACAAAGCTAGCAGCAGTGCTAGCAGAAGCCGTAGAGGCTGAAACAGAGCTAGCCATAACAGAGACGGAACTAGCAACAACAGCAGAAGTAGTACCAACAGTAACAGCAGGAAAAAAGGGGGTTCTAACAGTCGGAGTGACGGTGGTAACAGCAGGGACCACCGTCTCAGTCGAGGATGGAACAACAGTCGACCTAGTAGAGGGAAGGGAGCTACTTTCCATCCTAATCAAGTAAGCAATGGGGAAAAACAATCAATTAAACCAATTAAACACAAAAACCCCCAAATCAGTCGGATATTCGAACTAAACCCGTAAAACCCTAGACCCTAATCCTTTAATTATGTCGAAAATATGCGAGTAAACATAAAACGAATGAAGGGAGTACTTACTTGATGATGAACCCACAACAATGAGCTAGAAAATCAACAAAGAAAAGTAGCAAGAAACGTATTTTGATCGAAAAACCCGAAAACCCTAATTCCCAAAATTAAACGCAACAAGAAAGAAATTTAAGGGGAAAAGTGAGGGAAAATGTCGATTTAGGCACAAGGATTATAATGTGGGTGTGGGATTTGGTATGAGGGAAGGATTAATGGAGGAATTGGGGAAATTTCGCACAAAATATCGAATACAATGGAATTAGTCTAAAGTCTAAAATTTCTAAAAAACGCAATAAAGAAATCCAACGGGAATTTAAATTTTACGGGCATTCCCCGCTTATTGCCCAAAACACCTCAGTAGCCCACAAGAGGGCTTCTGACTGGAGGAGGTCCCTTCAACATCCTTGACCGTCCTCTTCGATCTCCATGAGTTTGAATTTGAACCAGTGGAAGGAGAGTAGTTGACGTCCATGTATGCACGAACTTTCTTCTTCCCTTTGTCATTCCCATTGACATTAACATTAACATCTCCATTATGATTTACTTTAACCGTACATTGACCGTTGGCAACTCCAGCATCCACTCCATCTGTACCTTAAGCAAGGAAAATAGAAGAATGTTCCTCCTTTTCACTCTCAGTCCGAGGCGGAGGGGTTACGATAGCAACATAAAATTTAACATTCTCAGCTGGAGTGTCTATATCTGAGTCAGTGGTGGACAGGGCATTGAATGGTTGAACTTTCATGGGAACCCTACGAGATTTGGACTGATGGAAAATCAACTCCTCGTCTCCGACCTGAAATGTAAGTGTCTTGCCCCCGACATCGATCCCTGCACGAGCAGTGAATAAAAATGGTCTCCCTAAAATAATAGGGGTGTGAGTGTCCTCGGGGATGTCAAGAACTATAAAATCTACGGGAATAAATAATCTCCAGATGTTGACAGGTATGTCCTCTATAACTCCTAGCGGCCATGATATACTATGGTCGGCCATCTGAACGGTCATGTTAGTGCAATTAAATTTGGTCAAACCGAGTCTCCTAGCGAGAGACAAGGGTATGACGCTCACGCTAGCACCTATATCGCATAACGCGTTATCAATCAAATGGGTACCTATGTGACATGGAATTGAAAAGCTACCCGAGTCAGTCTGTTTAGGTGGCAACTTATTCTGAACTAAGGCAATCCCTACTTCAGTCAAAGAAACCATCTCATAATCATTTATGTGCCTCCTACGTGACAAGCTTTCTTTCATGAATTTTAAGTAAGAGGGTACCTGGGTCATCAACTCGGCGAATGGAACATTAACATGTAAACTTTTAAAGAGCTCGACAAATTTCCCGAACTGTTGATTAGCTATGTTGGTCTGCAATCGCCTTGGAAAGGGCACGGTGATAGGAATTTCGAGCCCTTTATTCCTTTCTTCCAATGTCTCAACGGGTTCAAACTCTTTTTCACTTGATCGAGTCTTTTTACCTCTCGATCGAGGCCTTTCAGGTGACTCTTCACTCGATCGAGCATTAGCATCTTCTCGATCGAGTTCCTCTATATCCACAGTGTTCGATCGAGACATAATTCCACTCGATCGAACAATTTCTTCAGAATTTTCACTCGATCGAGTGGTTTCAACCTCTCGATCGATTCCTTGAATATCCATTTTACTCGATCGACCTTCAGAACCTCTCGATCGAGTCTTTTCTTCAACATTTCTACTCGGTCGACCACCAGAAATCAGTCGATCGAGTATTTTCTTCGTGCTAGGTATGTTTTCAGCATTAGACGACTGTTCACCATCAATAATAATGCTCCTCGGGTCTGATATGTCCTTAATAGCTGACAATTTTGGTCCTTCATAGGAACGACCACTTCGCAAGTTAACTAAATTTATCGTCTCATGTCGATTCTTCTCGGATTAAAACGGTAAATGACCCGGTTTCCTCGTGGATTGGCACGTGGCCAAGTGAGCAACTTAAGTTTCAAGTGACTTAATCAAAGCTTCCCTTTGTTGGTCACTCATTTGCGGCTGCTTAGTCAATGATTGAATCATTGACTTTAACTCACCTAATTCACTAACTCCACTTGAGGAAGCTCCTTGATGCGGGGGTGGAAAATATGGAGGCTTTACAAAGCCTTGTTGAGCTTTATGAGGAGGGACATAGGCTTGTTGCTGCTGCGGTGGAGTAGTAGGATTAAGAACATTTTGACTTGTCCACCATAGATTGGGATGGACTGCCCCTTGGTTATTATAATAAGAACCTTCTCCTTGCCTATATTACTGAAAGACAAGGACTTGTTCCTTTTCGGTCAGACCATCAACAACAGTGTGACCGTCATTACTCCCACATCTCTCACAAGTGACAGTTTCCTGTCTAGTCAACAGATGAACCGTCTGTTGATCACCAGCTTGCTGCAGCTCCAACCTATCAAAACGAGCATTCATGGCTTCCAGCTGAACCACAACAGCATTATCGACTAAGTGCACCGTCCGAATACCGTCCCTCGGGGTCCCATACTCAACATAATGGGTCGACATCTCCTCAATAATGCCTCATTCCTTATCATCATTAATGTTCTTTTGGAATCTCCCGTTAGATGAGGCATCAAGTATAGCACCGTGGTCATCATACAACCCATAATAGAATTGGTTGCACAAAAACCACTGATCAAATCCATGGTGAGGAAGAGACCTCACTACCTTCTTGAATCGACACCAAGCCTCGTAAAATTTTTATCAGGTGCTTGTATAAAACTTGTAATCTTTCCTCTCAACTAATTAGTACGTTGGGGAGGAAAGTACCTTTTATAAAAGGCGAGAGCAAGAGTTTCCCAGTTGGTAATACCGGTTGCAGTGCGATTGGTCGGACTAAATTCTTTTCGGTAACTTGTCGTTAGGAGCACCTAGACCAAAACACAATTTATAGCTTCACAAACAACACTACAATTATTAAAGAGGCAAGTAAATGTCGGATCCCAAGGGACGGGAATTGAGATGAGATTTCTATTGAAACTAGTGGTGTCTTAGGGGTGTCACAATTTGGGTTGATGTAGAAGGTCACTAAACTAAATAGCAATGAAAGTAAATAAGCAAGATGAATTGAAAAGGGTTGTAAACAATTGATAAAAGCACTAGGGTGTCATGGGGTCATAGGGGATTCATGGGAATTGATCATACAAAACTTGTTCTCAAATTATAAGCAAGCAATTATTGTTGTGATGGATTGAGTTGGGTTATATCTTACAATCCTAGGAAAGTTTGGGTCCCGGAGCCGAATCGATTAGATTGTACAACACCTACAAGTCGACTTAGTCTTCCCTACTCAACAACATGCATGGTCTAATGAGACTCGAGTTGGTTTATGTCTTACAAGTCTCATTGAAAAGGTAGGTGATGGGTAAAAAATGCAAGGATTCATAGGCTCGCATTTCATCAAACATAACATGTGCATGAGTTGAGATCAAAACAAGCAAGCAAATAAACCATGAAAGCATATTAATTTAAGCATGAATCATTCCCCATGTTGGTTTGCCCTAATTACCCATTAACCCTAGCTATGGAACTACTCACTCATTATCATGTTCAACATGCTAGCAAGGCTGTCAATCATACCAACAAAGTGAAACATGATGAACAAATGAAAGTAATTAGCAATAATTAAAAAGGGATTAAGAGAATTATACCTACTAATGATTCCAATAATAAAGCAAAGAATAAAAGAAGTACTTGATGCTTGATTGAGAGGTTGTCAATCTACCAATAATAACCCAAATAATCTTCAATTACCCAAAATAAAGGATGAACAAAAGAGAGATTAAGGAAATAAAACTCGTATTAAAACTTGATTAATTGTTGATTACAAAACTAAAGAGAGATTTGATTGATATTAACTACTCTAAGAATTGATAATGTTGGAATATGTGTCCTTCGACAATAATGTGATCACAACGGTTGATCATGATGATCACATGTTTAAGTCTCATTATAAAGAATACAATTGGGAAATAATATTTTTACTGTCAACTGGTCCACACATATCGGTAATGATTGGCTGACTAGAGTTTGACATTACTGTCGTACGACGGTGGTGATCAGTTGATCCCCTAGGTCATACCTAAAGGGCAACACTCTTAATTGATCATTTAATTGATCGTATAACGTTACGAGTCAATTAAATTATTTAAAATTGACGAACGATTTTGGAAGTAATATTTACGTGTCTCATTGAAATTTGATTAAACGAGATACGGTCTAAGTAATCGAATTGTTTCATTACTCAGATGAAATTATTGTTTAAGGAAACAATTGAAATTGAATGAATTATTATAAATACAAATTGTTGTGATTTATAATTGGTAAAACATTTTGGTACAAGTAATTATGAATTACTAAGTCGATTTTTGTATATGACGTATTTTTATTAATACGTTGATTTTTAATATGTTAAAAATACATAACAAATTTATGTTACATATGACATGTGACATAAGACAAATTGACAAAAATAAAATGGATTCCATTTTACAAAAGTGCCGAAATTAAGTGGAGGTTTAAGCTAATATTGTGTTGATTATATTAGTGGAGAGCATGATGATTACCTAAAGACTAGCCATGCAAAACCTAGTGTTCATTGTGAAGAACAACTCAAGCATGCATTGGCTCCCTCAAATCCCCTCTTCCACCCGGTTTTTGAGAGGAAAAACAAATTTGGTTTTTCCTCTTATTTTACCTAATATACACTAAAATAAAGTGGTTGTTCATTCATTCATTAATTCATCAAAAATTAAGAAGTTTTAGAAAGATAAAAACTTCCTTTTCTCCTCTCTTAAACCGGTTTTTAGAAGACCAAACACCAATTTATTTTGGGTCATTTTTATGCTAAATTAGTATTGTACTAGTATTCATAATATTAATTTTATTAAGAGTGTGCTTTGGGTATTATACTTTCGGAGAGATCTTAGTTCTTCCATTAAGGAAAGCACAAGAACAAGAGAGAAGGAGATCTCTCTTGTTCCCTTATAAACCGAAATTCCAATGTAAGATAAAGATTTCTTCTTTATATTGTTTATAGTTTGCATGCATAAGATCACCAATTAATTTTATGATTAAATTAACATAAAACATATATGAATATGTTAAGTATATAGATCTACTTTTCCTTCATATAAGAAGAACATGCTCTTCTAATTAGACTAATGGGGTATTTATAGTGGGGATTAGGTGTAGGAATTAGGGTTAACTAAGGGCTTAAATGACGATTAAGTCCCTACTTAGGGAAACGCCGGTATTTTTGGAAGGATGGGCATCTTTCTTGAAGCTTGAAGAAACGAGTTTGCGGAGCCTTGGAATCCGTGCGTCTTAGGCACGGGACGGCCGGATTCAATGGTCTGGGCCCGGGCGTCTTTGGGAGAAGACGGACGTCTGCTGGGGTTGCTGCCCGGGCGTCTTGGGTAGAAGACGCACGGATTGTGAAGGTGGAGGACGGGCGTCTTCTTGGGAAGACGCACGGGTTGTCATGCAGCATGCTTTCTTATTCTTTTCTTCCCTTTTCTTCATAAAATCCTTGGGGATTTCCTCGGGGATGCAAGGATCTTTTCTCATCGTTGCCCATCTACTATAATATGTACAAAGGCCTTTTAATCTTGTCTCTCCTTGACGCTTGGTCATTGAATTCAATAAATTTAGTCTCATTTTGCCATGAAAACGCAAGGTTTGCACTCCTTTACTACCAAGGACACAAAACCTCAAAGAATATGCAAAACAAAGAACTAAAGACAATAAATGACCCAAATATGCACTAAAAAGCATGGGAACAAGGCTAATTCGAGGACTAAATATGCTCTAATTATGGTCACATCAGCGATCAAGATCAGTGAGCCACTCTCTGGCTCCGTCAGTCAATGAAAAAGGAAACAGGACTTCACTACTACAAATCCAGGCAACTACAACGCCCCTTTAACAACGATTATTCACGAAAATCACAATAGACGTTGTAGAATGTATGGCGCGAATTTTACTAAAATCAATTACAACGGGTATGGTTATAAAAACCGTTGTTATTAGTTTTAACAACGGGTCACACATGCACAACCGTTGTTAATAATTTGGCGCAAAATTGGCGCAAAGTTAGTGAAAAGTAATCACAACGGTTATTTTTGAAACCCGTTGTTAAAACTTATTTAACAACGGGTGTTTTTTACAACCGTTGTTAAAACATATTTCACAACGGTTGTTGTTTAATAACCGTTGTCAATACCTTCCATACTATAAACCACACAAATAGAAGTCTTCTCATGACCACAAAACACAACCCTTAATACACAAACACAAACACAAAACAGACAAACAAACACAAAACACATACACACTCTCTTTCTCTCTTTCTCTATTTCTCTCTTTCTCATCGTCGCTTTATCTTCTCGCCGTCACTGTGATTTCATCGTCTATTACGTTCTGTATTTATCAGGTAAATCTCGCCGTCACTGTTACTTTCATCGTCATTATTTTCTTTTTCTATTTATTTCTTTTGCATGTATGTGTTTTTATCGACCATTATGTTATTTGTTTAAGTATTGTTCGCATAATTAGTTACTAAAACAATGAAGAAGCAAGATGAAGAAGTAAGATAAACATAATTAATATATATATATATATTTATAAATACATAAATTAAAAAAAAAAAATTACATATGTAAAAATGCAATTCTTATATTTTCATGGAGGATCTTATTGTGCTCTATCGTATCCGTCCTCTCCTCCTTGGCTATTTGGAGGTTCCGTTCAGCAGTTGCTATATCGTCATATAGCCGCAATCGTCGCTCCGTCAAGCCATTTTCTTTGGCGTGCTTCAGTGCGGATCGAGCTTCCGCAAGGTAGCTCCTGAAACTTTCCTCAATAGGAGGAACCGGCGGATGAAGTTGTTGTTGTTCTCGATCAAGGTAAGAGTCTTTAGGATGAAATCATTCATTTTGTTAGAGTTTTTTGAGTTTGATTTGAAAGATTAAGTAGAGTTTGTTTTAACAGTTAGAGTTTGGAGATGAATATATGAGATAATGGAAATGTTAGTTGAGATATGCAATGTATTTATACTAAGCAATGTGTGGGTTGAGTTAATTGCTTTTTAATTAATATATATGTTAGGAAGTTGTGCCATAATAATCGTCATCATATCTCTCAATAATGCTGCTTCAAATCCTATTACTAACCCTTCTCATTCCATATTATCCGTTCATATGTACAGTGATGTCAGTAATAATGCATGCATCGGAATTCTAACAGGCCGTAATTATGCATGCATCTAGTAATATTTAATTTAATTTTTTTTTATTTTTTAAGAACAAACAACAACGGTTATTGCGAAACAACCAGTTGTCTTTAGTTATAACAATGGTTTTGTATATTACAACCCGTTGTTATAACTTTCCCCCCAAAATTGAGTCACACTTTCCACAACGGGTTTTTATACATAAAACCGTTGTTAATATTTTAACAACGGTTTCGTTAAGTAAACCAACCGTTGTTAAAACCTTCTACAACGGACGCTTTAACAACGTCCGCTTTTTTATATAGCAACGGTTTTTGACCGTTGTTATAGCCTATATATGTAGTAGTGCTTCCTTTATCTTGTCTTGGGTCACTCCCTTAGTGGCGGGAATGGTAGAGCAGTAGTCAGTAAAGACCTCCATATGTTTTCGCGGATCTTCACCCGCCACACCTCGATAAAGATTTCTTTCGACCAAATTTATATAGGACGGACAGATATCGAAAGTGTTACCATCCTCTGTCGCGAGCTTGAAACCCTTAGGAATCGATGCAGTTGTGGGCCCTGAGTGACTCGCAATGTTAGGCATCTTTACTGGCTTGATAGCAGAAATAGAATTGTCTTCTTCACAAGACGAGTCTTTTGCAAAAAGAAAGTGTTGAAGCTTGGGTTCGAAAGTACTCAAGTCTTCCTCTCAAATCTTTCTTTGCAGACGAAGTCTATGCCGAAAAGATCTCTCTTGCTAAGGATCAGCTGGGACTAATTCTGACCTGTTTGACCTGGGCATACACAACACTGAAAGAAATAAGTGAGAAATGTCTCAAGGAATGAAAATTCCCTTAGATGGATAAAAATAAACGAAATAAAAAACAGATAGGGCTATTGCCTCCCCGGCAACGGCGCCAAAATTTGATACTTGTAGTTGGTGTACCAAAAATAAACCTAAATATACTAACGGAAGCTGGTGATAAGTAGGATCAATTCTCCACAGGGAGGCAAGAAATATGTCTAAAAGTTCGTCTATTTAAGTCACAATATGGGGGTTTTGATTTTTATTTCTAAACTACAAAAAGATTAAAAGAAAAAGAAATTAAGCAAGAGCAATAAAAGTGAGAAAGTACGATAAGAGTGATCAAATAAGAGAGAGTATGCCAGGATTTCAGTTCACCATAGTAGTCTATCGACTCAGCTGCAAATAGCCTAGATAATCTACTGTGAGAGGGATAAGAGAAAGGTCCTTCCGGTCCACTTTCTATCCTAGATTTCCACTAACTTAACTTCCGTCCTCATTAGGGTAGTCTACTGTTCATAGCAGGTCTATTTATTCCAATCTTCTGATCCAAGAGTAAAGTTAACCCGATTAATGTAATTTAGAAACGTGCACTCAACTAAATTGATGTTACAATTAAATTGCTATGGGGACAGATTCTCACGTATAAATTATCTAGCCTATTCGGTACATCGTCACAATCCTACCATGGATTCCCTAGTCCTAAAATAAAAAGAATTAGCTACTAATGTTATTAACGGTGTCAACAATAATAATAATAATAAGCATGCTAATGGAAGACATGATAAAACGATAATGATCAGGCATAAACAAAACTAGGGTAAGAGTAATAAAGGAAAAACAAGAATTAAAGCAAAAAAGAATTAAGATGAGATTAAATAGGAAAGAATGATTACAATCTTTATGAATCCGGTGTAGAGAACAATTCACAAAGCAAGCAAAAGGTAAAAAGATTAAGCAGTCAAGGAAAGAGTAATTAAGAGTATGAAAGATATCTAATAACCTAATTACGACTTCATTATATAGGGAAACGCAATCTTTAACAAAATAAAATAACACGGGCTTAGTAAACCCGCATAAGTCAGCAAACCTCTCGATCGAGGTCTTCTCCATCATATGTACTCGATCGAGCAAATAAACCTCTCGATCGAGGAACTCCAATTATCACCAATTCGATCGAGTAGATAGAATCACTCGATCGAATCCTTGTGTCAGCCAAACCACTCGATCGACCATCAATTCTCCTCGATCGAGTTCTTTTCCACCAAGTCAGCCTTTAACTCATCTATGACAGCTCCCCTGACCTTCCTTTATGCACTCCAAGGCACGTCACTTGCTCCAATAACTCCCGTCTCCTCATAATGCATGCTAAATAGGACGAATAGGGCGCGGTTTCACTACTTCCAGGCTCATTTCTGCAAATTAGACAAAACAAACCAAAGTAGCCAATTCGGGGCATTTTGCAATACATAACAATACATAAAGGCATAGAAATGCGTGCAATAAAAGACTAAAAAGACTATATAAATTGCACGTATCATAAATAAATATCAAATTCCACCTTTACGAGTCATATGAAAAGTATATAAACAAATGATAAATGACGAATTACGTAATATAAAAAACGAGGCAAAGGATAGTAATTCACGGCCTAAAACAGCCAAGGAACACCAAAAGAGCCACCATAAACAGCCATGAAGCAAGGCAGTCATGCCGGCCGTGACAGGGAAAACATGGGAGGAGTAGTGTTGCAAACCAAGTTTTTCACGGTGTGAGTTGAGGACGTACCGGCCGGTACGAGGTAGGCATCCCGATGGGACGAGGTTGAGTGTCGGTGGGACGAAAGAATTGGGGCAAAGAGCTAAACCTTGGACCTCATCCCGGCCTGGGATGGATTGTATACCGGCGGGATGGCTGGGTATACAAGAAGAAGTGGCGGGATGAACTGAGGGACAAAGGGGATGATTCAATTTTGACATGGGATGAGTTTGGGACAGTCATAATTGAGTCGGGATTTGTTCCAAAATCGATCTACGATAAATGCATTTTTCCACCCACTATAAAATATAAAACATTTTCATTATAAAAATTTTTCAATAAATTTGAATATGTAATAAAATGAGAAAGTTCATATAATTTGAGACGGAAATTGCTAAACCAACGACGACTAATCCAACTTCACCCAAATAGTTCCAAAACCCAATATTCTGACACTAAATTTACCATATAACTTAAGATGAGTAAAATATGGGCATACATGAGACATAAAAATCAATAGTTTACATTTAGAGACTACCATCTTCACCCAATTGTTCTTAACTCGAACAACAGACTAGTGAATTCATGTCATAATTAAACACAAGAATTAAGCATTAGTATGATGGATTATCAACTAATTCAACCATGAAAATAATATGTAACCACAAGACAAGAAATTTCCTCAAACAAACATGGTATACTTCCACACATCCATAGATTCAACAACAAACATAAAGAATTATGTAAAGGTTCATGCTTTAACACACATATGAGTAGAATACAACTTGTAAACACATAAAATTGACAAAATGTCGAGTAACCTATCAGCATTACTTTTCTAGCTCTTCAATCCTTGAGAGACTCCTCCATAATGTAGCTATCCCTCTTCAGATTGTCCAAATCTTCCCCTAAACACAAAAATGAAAGAACTAAGTTAGAGGTTTAAACTCTTGTAAGACCAGAATTTCGAAATCTTATGAAAGTTGACATATTTCTTACTTAGAAAGCTAGAGAATGTAATGAGGATGATATTGGCACGTAAATGACTAGAATTTGTGGAGAAATGAGCAAGTTATGGTGATTCTAGGTTTAGAGGGGAATTGTGTAATAATGGTGTTTGTTGAGAGGAAATTTCATAAATTTTAAGTGGAGAAGCAAAAGCTATGAGGTTTTTTTTAGGAAAGTGTAAGCTTTTCCTTAAGATCAAAAACTCCTTACAACCATACTATTTTAAGGTGTGTCACAATCTGACCTACCTTAGGTACTCCTAATGACTCTCAACCATTCAAGGACTCTATTATTTCTACATTTAATTTTACAATTTAACAAACCAACCTTCACATCCTGTTTAACATGAGCAACTACGACCCCAGGCCTCAAGACGGATATCTCTTGCCAACTCTTGTTTCTGGCCAACCACCGATGATAAACCAGTGACGCCATGATCATTCTAAGTATCTTCTTCTGACATAAACTCATGCTCCTCAATTTTGTCCACCAATGAAATCAATTTTATTCTGGAAACTTAAAAGAACACCAGTCAGATAGCATGCTCCTGCACTTGTAACTGTAAGCACATAAGAAGAAAAGATGATTATCATCTTCAGGTACCAAGCCACAAAGATAGCATCTGTTTGATTGAGCAATGTGCATCTTTGTCAATCTGTCCTGAGTAATAAGGCGGTTCTGAGCAGCAATCCAACAAATGAAACCATGCGTTGGTAAAATTCAATTGTTCAAAGACCACGGGTACCATGGCACACTAGCAGTTGCCGGCAGTAACCACTCATACGCCTTCTTGATTGAATAAACATTGTTCTGAGTCCATAGACAATCTTTCATAATTTTCTTAGTCGGCAAATTTTCCTTCAAGCCCGGCTGGAATTGGCAGATGGATTATAATCTTTCTAAGCTTTTCCTTTTATATAAATGGCATGCACCCATTTCACCCACAAATGATCTTCTGTGTTTTCAATCCACCATACAGACTTGCCTATTACAGCACAATTCCACAGATGAAGATTTTTGATACCTAACCCCCCATGTTTTTTTGACCTGCAAACTTTCTCCCAAGCAACCAGTGCTGGGCTGCCCCTAGGCTCCCTTCCATGCCATAAGAAATCCCTACAAACAGCTTCAATCCTCTTAATGACAGTCTTTGGCAAAATGAAAATACGACCCCGGTAATTATGCAAGGTGATTAAAACATCCTTAATAAGGACAACTCTGCCAGCATAGGAAAGATGTCTGGTGCCCATTCCCCTTTTTCTGTCTATCACTTTATCCACCAGGTAGTTACAGTCTCCTACAGAAAATCTTTTGGGAGAAACTGTCATCCCTAGATACTTGAATTGAACAGACCCCCTGCACATACCACTTACTCTCTCAACTTCTTTAACTAGGCCCTCATCCACTCCATTGAAATAAAGATTGGACTTGCTCTTATCAAGTTGTAAACCAGACGCTCTAGAAAAGAAATTGAAAGCATTCACCATTAACTCAATGTAATCCCTATCACCCTTACAGAAAAGAATCAAGTCACCTGCAAAGCAAAGGTGTGACAGTCCAACCCTCTTACATAAAGGGTGGAATCTAAACTTGTGCATTTTCTGAGTAGTTAACAGAATTCTACTAAGATATTCAAGACACAAGGTTAATAGAAGAGGGGATAACGAGTCACCCTGTCTAAGCCCCCTTTGCCCTTTAAATAATCCAAATACTTCACCATTTAATGCTATAGACAGTTCAACAATCTTGGTTAAGTTTTCAATGTCACTGAACTGCTCAGCATTTATTCCCCTGAACCCCTGTTTTAAGCCTTATAATTTGGAGATCAACTGATACATAGGAGTTCTTGAATATCCATCTCCCATCCTTTACTCACCACATCCTCAATCCCCTCAGCCATAGACCACATATTAAAATATTTAAAAGGAGCCTTCTTCCTTTCCCCTACCAAATCCAGATTGATTAAGCAAGGGCAGTGGTCAAAAAGGCCCTCAGGGAGGAAATTTGAAAAGCTATTAGGAAAAGTATTCAACCAGCCATCATTAATGAACACTCTATCAATCCTGCTATAAATTTTATAACCACTCTCATGTTTATTATTCCATGTAAAGAAAGAGCCACACCCCTTCATATCATAGAGATTACAATCAAACATAGCATTTACCATAGGTCTTATGTCAGCACTTGTAATAAGTGCTCCTCCTATTCTTTCATCAGTAGCCATTATGGCATTAAAATCACCACAAGCCAGCAAAGGACCATTAATCTTTGAGGCATAGATCTTCAACTTTCCCCATATACTATCCCTATCAGCAGCTTTATTAAAACCATAAACCAAAGTCATTTAGAAAGTAGATCCTCTACTCTTATCAGTGACCACAACATGAATACATTGGGCTGTAATATCCTTAACATCCACATAAAACATGCTAGGCTCCCAAATCAACCAGATACTACCTCCTTTGTGATGACTGGTATTAGTGCAAATAGACTAGTTCTCACAAAGGTTATTCTCACTTCGTTCCCATTTCTACTCTTAATATAAGTTTCTAAAAGACCAAATAAACCTACTTTATTATGGTTAAGAAACAACTTTATTTCATTCTGTTTAACACTACTATTCATACCTCTTTTATTCCAGAAGCCTAGATTGCCCATTATCAGGTAAATATTTACTAGACTCCCCTTTTTCAAACAAAACCTTTTCCATCAATACAACTTTAGATTTTTGTACAGATAAAGTTAAAGACTCCATAAAAGTTAACCCCCTGGAGTGAACAATCTGCGTTCCCATTGTCCCCTCTCATCATTATAGTTAAGAATCTCCTTGTGGCAAATTGTTCAATCACAGGCACAGAGTCAGGTAAAGTACATTCCTATTGCTAACCACAACAGGGGTTTGTACTCTTTGTGGTGGTGTAGATATCTTAACCTTCTGCACAGGAACTGTTTTTAGACATTGTGTCACCTGAGGTTGTGCAGTTTTAGTCTACTGAGGGTTCTGAGCTTTGGGTTTCCATATTTTCTTAACTTCAGCATTTTTTCCTTTCCTATAGACTTCCCCAGTATGTCCCATCCCTTGACATTGACTGAAAGTAGTAGGCAACCAATCATAGACCAGTCGAACCTTCTGGATGTTATTATTTTCATCAATAAATTGCAATTCAATAGGAAACTGCTGCCCAATTGTTACATCAACCATTATCCTTGCATGCCCAAGAAAGTTTCTTTGGAAGTTGCTTCATCACATCTGATAAAGTTACCCACACCTCCACAGATTTTTTTCCAGACAGTTTGTACCCCAGCATTTAATATCCAAGCCATACATTTTCATCCAAAGAGGGATCCTCGACACATCGTGTTTCAATAACTTAGAGTCAGGTTTCCATTCATTGATTATGACTGGTTTGTTATCAAATAAGAGGTGACCATTCTGCAGAACCATTTTCTGATGTTCCTTACTTTTAAACGGCACAAGAAAAATTCCATTAGGAAGAAACGACACCCTGTTTATCCCACACGCCTGCCAAACCCTTTTTACAAACCCAGTAATGACATTACTAGGAGGTTTTGCTCTCAAAACATAACAGTAAACAGAAGTATACCAAAAAAGAAATCTCACCAGCAACATCCTCTTTTGTCAAACGGAGCAATGGTTGCGGTTGATGTTCCTCAGGTTCCTCAGAATCACGGATGTCCATGTCGTATTCCTCACTCTCAACATATGAATCCAGATCATTCTCAAAATCCAACGATGAAAATTGTATGTGACGAGCCGCTGATTTACCCTTACCTTTGTTGGAAGAAGACGAAGTAGCATCATTTTTTTTTTCTCCAGTATTAAGTATAGGATTTTTATTGGCTTTACGAGATGGTGCCATTGCAGCTAATCTGTAAACCCTAGAATTATAGAGGTTTTTGTCTCTCTACTTTCTCTCTCATCCTTTAGTATACCAATAAAGAGAAAAGAGTAGGAGAAAAGACCCATAAGTCAAACAAGGCCTAAAAACACTAATTGAGTCGGATTTCACTAAAAACACGGTCCAAAATTAACTACATACTGTAAGTGGCCAAGATGGTAATTATTATTACTATTCTACATCAAAAACTTTATTTTTATAAATATAAGTTTTAAAACAATAATTAACTTTCAATGAAAGGTTTACGCGTTTTATACTCGTATCGAAAAGCGCCGGTGTTACAATCATCCCTCATTTTAAAATGTTTCTTCCCCGAAACTTGAAATAAGGGATATTACCTCAAGAAAAAAACTCGGATACTTGGTACGCATAGAAGCTTCCGGTTCCTACGTTAAGTCATCATATAGACCATTCCAAAATGGTTGTACGAGGAACCACTCGCTAAGTCCATGGTGTGGACAAGATCGACAAGTGTCCTTGAATCTCTCTCATGCTTCATACAAAGATTCCTCATCCCTTTGTTTGAACCCGGTGATTTGGGCTCTCAACATGTTAGTCTTTTCCGGAGGATAGAATTTCTTGTAGCAAGCAAGTGCCAATTTCTTCCAAGAGTCAATACCAAGAGTAGCCTTATCTAGGCTCTTCAACCATTGTTTCGCGGAACCAATCAATGAAAAAGGAAATAAGACCCATCGAATTTGGTCTTGAGTAACTTCGGTTTGAGAAATCACATCACAATAGTCACAAAAAGTCTTCATATGAGAATGAGGGTCTTAACTAGGCATCCCCCCAAATTGACTTTCCTCAACTAGTTGTATAAATGCTGATTTTGCAATGAAATTACCGGTTAGATGTTGTGGGGTAGAAATACCATTTGGTAGGTTCTCCTCGGTTGGTACGGAATGTGATGAAAATTTAGGCATTGTGGGTTGATTTTGTGGTTGGTTTTGTGTTGGGTTATCCTCTCCTTCTCTTGCAAAATGGTTGATGAACTCAATATTATTTGCTTGAATGTCCACAATCTCACTAATACCTCTCAAAGTATTTCTAGCAAGTCTTCTATTGTTGGTCAAAGTTTTTTCAATTTCAAGATCAATGGGTAACAAGTTACCTTGTGATCTCCTAGACATGCAAAATGTCAAACAACTCGAAAACAATTAGAACAAACCTTGAGGAGTTTAACTTCCCCAAGGTAAATAAAGACACAACTAAAAATATTTTAAAGAAAATCAAATCAAGTTAACACCGTCCCCGGCAACGGCGCCATTTTTGGTTCTTCGGTTTTGTTACTCGTCGTCAAAAGTTTCCTTGACCAAAACAATATTTATAACTTTACAAACTACTCAACAATATAAAAGTAAGGAAATAAAGCAAGCAAGATGATTAAAATGAGATGTAAACAATTGATTAAAAAGCACTAGGGTGTCCTGGGTTCATAGGGGATACATGGGAGTTGATCATACAAACATGTTCTCAAATTATAATCAAGCAATTATTGTTGTGATGGGATCGAGTTAGTGTATATCTTACAATCCCTAAGATGGTTTGGGTCCCGGAGCCGAATCGATTAGATTGTACAACACCTACAAGTCGACTTAGTCCTTCCTATTCAACATTATGCATGGTCTAATGAGACTCGAGTTGGTTTATGTCTTACAAGTGTCATTGAAAAGATAAGTGATGGGTAAAAAATACAAAGATTCATAGGCTCGCAATTCATCAAACATAACATGTGCATAAGTTGAAATCACAACAACCAAGCAAATAAATTATGTGAACATATTAGATTAAGTATGAATCTTTCCCAATGTTGGTTTCCCATAATTACCCATTAACCCGAGCTAAGAAAACTACTCACTCATTATCAAATTTAACCTGTTAACAAGGTTGTCAATCACATTAACAAGGCAAAACATGATGAATGAAAGAAAAAAATTAACAATAATTAAAGCAAGGATTAAGAGAATTATACCTATGGAGATTCCACAATAATAATGCAAAAAATAATAGAAGTACTTGATGATTGATGGAAGGTTGTCAATCTCCCAATAAACCCAAATAATCTTCTAATTACCCAAAATAAATGATGAACAATAGAGAAATTAAGGAAAGATTAAGAAATGAGATTTGTATTAAGACTAGATTAAAAGTTGATTATAAGATTAAGAAACGATTAAGATTGTATTACAACTTGATAATAAACTATGTAGTACAAAAGGGGTATTTATACTAAAGATTAGGTACAAAGATTAGGGTTACTAAGGGCTTAAATGACTATTAAGACCCTTAAGAAAATTTGAGTAAATGCTCCTCTCCAAGGAGATGCGCATCTACATTTTGCTAGTCCCACGAAGATATGCTCGTCCCGAGCGTCTAGGAAGGTGGCACGGTGGAGTCTACCAGGAGATCCGAGCGGATCATGGGAGAGACGCTCGGATTTCTTGGCTTTAAGACAAGCGTCTTGGCATCGGGACGCTCGGATTGCAGGGCAGGGAGACGCTCGGATTGGCTGCAATCCGCTCGGATTGTGAGACAGGCACTTCTCTTTTCTTCATTCCTCAACAATCCGCGGGGATCTTGTTGAGGATGAAAGGATCCATTCATCATTGCCCAATCTACTTTATTATCTACATAGGCCTTCTAGTATCGTCTTCCCATTGATGCTTGGTCATTGAATGCGATCAATTTAACTCCATTTCACCATGAAAATGCAAGGTTTTCACTCCTCTCCTACCAAGGAAATAAAACCTCAATGAATATGCAAAATGGGAAACTAAAGATAGTAAATGACCCAATTATGCACTATAAAGCATAGGAACGAGGCTACTTTTGGGACTAAATGTGCTCAAATATGAGTCACATCAGACCGGTTCCGGGCACAAGGTCGATAAAGAACTCTACATCACGCTTGGGAGGTATTCAGGGCAACTCATCGAGAAAACCATCGGTGAACTCATAAACAACGGGCACTTCTTCAAGCTTTGGCACAGAAATAGAGGTAAAGGTCACCACACAGAAGAAGACTTGGTAAGCTTTCCTCTCCATACTCACCAACTTCAAGGCAGAAATCAACTTCACACCCATTTGGGAACAGATTCCCTTATAGGTTAGACGGGTACCTAAACGACTCTTAAGACAAATATTTTGATCTCTACACTAAAATCTAGCATAGTACTTAGACACCAATTCATATCCAAGATCAAATTGAATTCCTCAAGGATAAAACGAAGTAGGTTAACGGGGGATAGTTCCCGAAATAGAGATAGGAACATCGTAATAAGAGCGTGAAGAAGAATGAATCTCTACGGATGGCAAGGATATAAGGGTGTCTTCACTTGGAATAGGCTTAAAGGCTGACTTTTCCGAAAGCTTGGAAGATGTGAAGATGAGTATGCGCCGGTATCAAAAAGAATAAGGCAAGGTTGATCAATAATGAAGAATATACCCGTAATGATATCGAGATGAGTGGCGGCTTTGGCATGACTCGTGACAGAGATAGTTCCTCTTGGCTTGACATTGGTAGTACGAGCATTCTTCCTATCGGGCAATCATTGTAGGCGGTGTTCGGGCTTCTTACAATGGAAGCAAGTCAAGGGTTTACCATAGCATCCAACTCCGGGGTGTAGAGCTTATCTAAAATTGAACCACTTGTGAGTCTTCTCATGGTTGTTGTTTGGTTGGGGAGCTTGCCAAGTTGGCTCTTATCTTCTTGGCACGAATTTATTCTTGTTGGAAAAGTTTGATGTAGATGAGGACACAAAGGGTCTCTTGCCATGGAAGTTAAGGCGATGAGAGTGAGAAGTGGTGTGAGGCTTGGCTTCCTCTTCAAGGGCTTTCAAAGAACTTTCGGCCTAAATGTATTGCATCATCATAAACTCCCACGAAAGAGGTCGAGTTTCTTCTCACCATGTTCTCCCACTTGGGATTCAACTTGTTCTTGTAAAAGTAAACACGATCCTCTTCATCTTTTATATACTTAGAGGCATTGTGAGCAAGGTCATTGAAATTATCAGTGTACCCTTAAATGGATATTTTTCCTTGATTGAAGTCCATGAACTCCTTCAATCTTTATTGCTTAAGCTCCATAGGATTAAAACGTGTCTCCACAAGAGTCTTAAAGCGGCTCCAATCAAAGATAGGGTATAGAGTAATGGTAACACCGGTCAAAGTCCACTACCGATCGGCTTCCTTCACAAGAAAGTGAGAGGCTAACTTTACTTTGTCCCTCTCCTGAACATCATAAAGAGAGAAATTCTTCTCCATGTCACGAAACCACTATGATAGCTCAATGGGATCCACTTCACCACCATAGGTCCTAGCCTTCTTCCTTAAAAGTTCGCTTGCAATCCAAGCAATGCTTCCTTATCGGTTTCCTTCTTATAGGACGAGATTGACGGGTACATGGGCATTGACCTCTTCCTGATATTGGAGAATCTAAGTAAGGGCGTGCATGATAGTATTCTCTATGTTGGTTGGTCGCATCATCTTTTCAAGGCACAAAATTAAACAAGTTAGTACCTACCAATTAGCATATAAAAGAAGACTACCAACTTAGGTCCTTAGTTCTACCCATCTCTCGCTCATTATTCAAGGTCAAGTTCAAGTTTAAGTTTGGGGTACACGTGTGTGCATCGGGAGCAATGTAAGCTCTAATACCAACTGTAAACCCCTGCGATAATGCGTAACAATAAAAGACTAAAATGCGGCGGAAAATATGGGTTTTTGTAAAACTTTTAAAGTTCAAACATGAAGGTTCACTAACATAAGAAACACAAGTGCACACGATAAGTAAACTTAGGTTATTACAAACCAAGTCTAGCAAATAGGGGGAAAAGATAACCCACGAAAAACAAGTCCAAAAGGTGAGTCTAAGCATAACGATAAAGAAAAATCCAATGGTCAAAGGTTTTCCCAACCACATTATATCAAAATGAACATAACAAAGAACTCAAATAAAGAAAGCATATTAATTAAAATGTAGATATTTTGAATTTTAATGAATATGGAATCGTACATGTTAACATGATAAGAGAAAGCAAGACAGAACATGAAATGAGCATGTCTTAGGTATATTCAAATAAGTGAAGAAAATGAAAGAACAAGGATACGATTAATTAATCACGAGCACGGATTTCAATGAAATATGACATATACAACTATCCAATTAATGAAAGAATTTTACTACTCTTAGACTCAATTCCTCCCCGTAGGATGACGATAATAATACGGTCCTAGTCTAAACCTGGCCAGACTCTCGGGATGAACGTTTCCTGATTCGATATACGATAAACGTTTTGCATCCAAGATTCGATCGACAGAACGGAAGTGGAGTACCTCAAAATCGGCAGAATGGCACGAAAGAGGCGGAAGTGGAGCGTGTTAAACCAACACTTGACTGGGCGACACAAGGAAGGTGTAAGGATAAGTCAAGCAAGAAAATATAGCTTTATATGACATTTTTATGAAAACACGACTCAAATCAAGTAATTATTTAAAATAAATGTTTCGTACTTGAGATGTGATAAATAAATGAAAATGAACAAATTATAACTCGTATATGAAATATACTACCCCATTTCATGTAATTATAACGTAAATATAAATATTAAATTCCACTTTTACTAATCAGATAAAAAGTATATAAACAAACGATAAATGACGAATTACCGTTATATAATACACGAGGCAAAACATATATAATTCAAATACGGAACAAGAATACACACGAACAAGGGCCATCTTACATGGCCAAGGACAGTCATTCACGGCCTAAAACAGCCAACGATCACCACAAGAGCCACCATAAACGGCCATAGAGCAAGGAAGCCATGTCGGTAGGGGTAGCAGCCATACCGGCCGGGACGGGTGAAACAGGGGATAAGTGGTGTTGCAAACCGAGTTTGGCCCAGTGGGAGCTGAGGCCATATCGGCTGGTACAGGGTAGGCATCCCGGTGGGGCGAAGGAATTGGTGCAAAGAGCTGAACCATGGACCTCATCCAGGCCTGTGATGGAGGTTACACCGGCGGGATGGCTGGGTAAACAAGAGGAAGTGGCGGGATAAATTGAGGGACGAACGGGATGATTCGATTTTGACATGGGACGGGTTTAGGACGGTCCTAAATCAGTTAAGACTTGTTCTATACTTGTTCCACTCTTATTAAAAAAATTTGAGACAGTTTTATAAATGCATTTTTTTACCCATTATAAAATATAACATTTTCATAATGAAACTTTTTCCAATAAATTTGAACATGTAATAAAATGAGAAAGTTCATATCATTTGAGACGGAAGTTACTAAAGCAACGACGACTCATCCAACTTCACCCAAATCATTCCAAAATCCAATATTCCCATACCAATTTCACCATATAACTTAAGACAATTAAAATAAGGGAGCACATGAGTTCGAAAAATCAATAGTTTACATTTCAAGACTACCAGCTTCACCCAATTGTTTTTATCTCAAATAATTCCAAACTAGTGAATTCATGTCATAATTATACACATGAATTAAGCATGAATAAGATGGATTATCAACTAATTAAACCATGTAAACATTATGTAACCACAAGACAAAACATTTCCTCAAACAAACATGGTATACTTCCACACATCCACACATTCAACAACAAACATTTAGAATTATGTAAAGGATCATGCTTTAACACACATATGAGTAGAATACAACATGTAAACACATAAAATTGACACAATTTCGAGTAACCTATCACTGTTACCTTTCTAGCTCTTGAATCCTCGAGAGACTCATCCAAAATGTAGCTATCCCTCTCCGGATTTTCCAAATCTTCCCCTATACACAAAAATGAAAGAACTAAATTTGACGTTCAAACTCCTGCGAGACAAGAATTTCGAAATCTTAAGAAAGTTGACATCTTTCTTATTTAAAAAGATGGGGAACGAAATGAGGACGTAATTGGCGCGAAAATGACTAGAATTTGTGGAGAAATGAGCAAGTTATGGTGGATCTAGGTTTAGAGGGGAATTGTGTAACAATGGTGTTTGTTGCGAGGAAATTTAAGAGATTTTAAGTGAAGAAGAAGAAGCTATGAAGGTTTGTGGTGGGTGCAATGAAGAGAAAAGAGTAGGAGAAAGGGCTCATAAGTCAAACAAGTACCAAAAACTCTAATTGAGTCGGATTTCACAAAAAAGGGCATTAGTTCTCCCATCTCTCGTTCATTATTCAAGCTGAAGTTCAAGTTTAAGTTTGGGGTACACGCGTGTGCGTCGGGAGAAACGTAGGCTCCGCTAACTACAGTAAATCTCCGCGTTAATGCGTAATAATAAATGAGTAAAATGCAGCAGAAAATACGGGTTTTTGAAAAACTTTTAAAGTTTAAACACGAAGTTCACTAACATAAGAAAAACAAGTGCACACGATAAGTAAATTTAGGTTATTACAAACCAAGTCTAGCAAATAGGGGGAAGAGATATCCCACGAGAAACAAATCCAAAAGGTGAGTCCAAGCATAACGATAAACAAAAATCCAATGGTCAAAGGTACTCGCTAGCTCACACATGTCTTCACCCCCATAAATGCACCAACTAATAGGTGTCATTCTTGAAACATGAATGCCACAGTCAGTGGAGAGTAACTCAAGGTTCTCTTAGCCACATTATATTAAAATGAACATAACAAAGAACTCATATAAACAAAGCACTTTAATCAAAATGTAGATAACTTGAATTTTAATGAACATGGAATCATACATGTTAACATGATAAGAGTAAGCAAGACAATAACAAATGATCATGTCTTAGGCATATTCAAACAAGTGAAGATGTAATACTACGTTTTTCTAAGTCCTGTTACTCCGTCGAATACGGCTCACTCGACCGAGTAATGCGTCGTGTGTTTATGGTCAGGCTACCGTCGAGGAATACTCGGCCGAGTATGGTAATACTCGTCCGGGTAAGGGATACTCGGCCGAGTATTCTCTATACTCGACCTTGTATCTGGTCTAACGGAAATTATTTTCGCGTTTTGATTAAAGACGATTAAAGTTATAAATTACGTTTTAACACTATTCACTTTTAACTTTTACCAAAACCTAAAACATTCTACGCAACTCTAATCATCTCTAATCTCTCCCGTGATCGTTGATTGTTCGTGAGTCCTTGTTCCTTTCTCTCTTGCGTTGATTTCGTTTGTAAGTCACTAGTCTTATGGCTTTGTCAGTTGTCTTTTTAGGGTTTTACCCTAGTATTGGTAATTGGGGAAAAGGGATGTTTTGCATGTTGTGATTGGATTGTATAATTGTTGTTAGGTGTAGAATTCGTAGAAGATCAGTTCTAGGTTCCTTGTTAAGCCGTATCAGATTTGTGCTAAGGTAGTGTAACACTCACATACACCAAGGTGCCTTACCAAGGCTACCTAATGCATGTAAGTGCTACCATCTCGATTACCCGAGGTAATGTATATCAAAAGGAAATATCCAAACCAAAACTATCAAATGAAATACAACTGTTCCAAAATATCAAAACCAACTAAAAGAAGTATAACGTTCAACGACACAACAGAAGACTCTAAGTGCCACGTGGTGACTCGATCCCAACTATTCCCTCGCGCAACCCATCTCATACCCGGTCATTTACTGATTACACAATATATGATAAAATAATATCAACAATTCATACAATCACTCAACTTCGTCAGATCTCCAATCACCTGACTAGCCTGAAGGTCTTGTCCTGCCAGATTACGGACGCAACCAGTAATCCTCACCGCCAGTGGGGGACCGCAGCCGTTCCCATCTAAGCCCCGCTCATCAATACCAAGCGCAAACCCAAGTTCCTTAATGTGCACATCCCCTTTGTGGCGGGTTCCACAAAGGGCGAATCATGGGCGTGAAGCCGCTCCCGCAAGTGACTCTAGTTAGCTGAGGACGCAGCTCGTGAACCACGGACAAACACAACCAACCAACTTTACATCAACAATTACCAATTACCAATTCCAGTATGATATATATCAACAACATTAACAACCATCAACAATCAACAAATCCTCTAATACACTGTAACCAACAACTGAGTAGCGAAACCCTACCTGGAAAAGCAATCACCAAGATCGTCACAATCAGCTAATCAGAAACGTTCCTCTACGAAATCACCTCCTATCAACCACACAATCATACAATTAACATTTAACAATCACAATACTCCCAAAACCCCCCAAAATACCCAATTAGGGTTTCAACCAAAATCAATCAAATGACATAAAAGTCATACTAGAATCATACCCACAATGTGATGGGCTCAACGACGTAAAGAACTTAGAAATCCGGCAACACAAGCCTTGGGATTCAATAGCAATGCGAAAGAGAGAAGCAACGTACTTTATTTTAATCTTTATGAAAGTTGCAATAGGGTAAAAAGTGAAAAGAACTAACGGATTAAGTCTATATATCTGTCTCGCATTGCTAACAAAACCCGTCAAAACAACCCGTAAAACCGACTTACTCGATCGAGTAAGTCACTTACTCGATCGAGTGCCCCATAACCGATCGAGTGGCCCCTACTCGATCGAGTACCCATCAGACAGAACACTGTTTCATACGCAAAACTCACTTACTCGACAGAGTAAGCCTTACTCAATAGAGTACCCAACAGCACATAAAACCGTTGTATTACAATCTTCCCTCCTTAAAAACGAACTTCGTCCTCGAAGTTCAAACCCAACCTATAAAACATGAATTCCTAACACTAACTCCACCAACTATGCCTACCTCCACAACATGGCTCACGATATCGTATCAACTACTTTATAGCCTCTCGACACTAACTCCATACACTAGCAAACACCATCCACAAATGCCGCTAGCTCCATCTCACTAACATATTATCGACCAGCAAATCCAATATCAAGACAATCCACCAAGGGAAATCAACCACCAAACGGAATGTTTTACTCTACTACCCTAAAAATGAACTTCGTCCTCGAAGTTTACTCATACCCATAAACATCATCACCCAAACTATCAACACTATCGAAGTTTACTCACACCCATAAACATCATCACCCAAACTATCAACAACATCAAAGTTTACTCACACCTTTAAACATTATACTTCTACCAGCACTGCTATGGCCTTTAATAATATCAATCATAATACAAATCCATCCTTTATTCTCCACCAAGACTCAAACTCCAAATATATCAAACTTCTAAATATACTACAACATGTATGACCATCAACTCTCTTTGTCGCATCGTACTCCTCTTAAGATAAATGTTACGTCCTCGTAACTCACTAATACTAGATCCTTTGCTATACCTCCCATAATCCTTATTACCACCGTGTGTCAACGATAACCCACAATAACCTCAACACCTACAACCATTCCTATATCCAAGGCTCTCTTTCTCTAACAGTCCTCATACCTCAATTCATTCGGCACTCCATCAACCTATACCATAAAATCCCCAACATTACCGCAAAATGACATACTTCTTTATACATGCACTTATCTACAAATCATAACTCACGATCCCCATTGTTGCACACACTCACACTAGATCCTCAGGTTCTTCTCTCTTATTACCGCAAAACTCAACCATACTTAACACAATACTTAGTCCCAACACTCCGTTCCTACTATCCCAATAAAAGCTATAAGCCACCTGTATTTTCGAGTTCAGTACAACACATGTTCCACAAATCACTTGCCACTGCTATGTCAACCAATGTCTCCTCTCAAACAAAATTAAAAGTACTCCAACAACCTCTTATAACTGTGTCCCATCAACAGAATATCACTATACTATGACAACGGAAACATACACAACTCTATTCTATATCATATTCTACCCTCACTCCCAAGCCGAAACTGGTAAGAAACATCAATAAACAAAACAACAGTCTATATGTCCAAACCAAAACTCACAGGAAATAGCAGCAAACTAAACAACAATCTATATAACTAGTATACACTTTCGAAAACTCGTCTCATTAGTATCTCGTCTACTCCACCACAACCGATGATGGCATCACAACACTGCCACCAACAGCCGCACCACAGCGCGAAAATACTCGCATTACAACACGAAGTACCATGCCCGACTCACCACCCGAGGCACAACAGCGACATCGGTAGTCATCGCAACTTAAACAATCCCATAAACAATGACTCAGTATAACTTACTGACAAAAAAACTTCCTTAAAACCGCTTTACTAGATTACAACACAACAAATCATACGGAATAAACAGATAATAACCTTACGAATGTCATCCATACTATTACCCATGAGGTCAGAACATCACCCTATCACTTGATATATCATAAATACACATACAAGTATAACTAGCCATGCCAGATCACCCAAACTATCACTTTTTGAATATCATCCTATTAGGTTACCGTACACAAAATATGACGCGGAACACTTAGGTAACGACTTTACAACTATCACACCATACCACTACTCGTGAGGTCAGAACCTCACACAAACATTTACACACATCGTAGACCCGTAATCACATCTATCTAGTCAACCTGATCACGTAAGTTACCACTTGATAAAGGTTATCTCTCGCCCGAGCTTAACTCGCATGCTCTTCATAGCACATTCTCCCATTCGCATAACTATCACCTCCTCACAAAAGTACTCATATCATTAATACCCAAGTACCAGCAACTGCCTCCTATAATCACATCTTATACTCCCTCACAACCATACATGTGAATCCAGCCTCCACAAAATCAACCTCTTTAGAATGGCTACCTTTCCTATTAATCATCATCCTTAATCACTAGTGACAACACCACAACACCACCACTGTTCCTATAACAAATCACTTACACTCACCTCTAAATACAACAGTTCCTTGCCTATCTTCGGTTAACATCCCAAATAACGAGCATCAAATCCATCAATAAAAAATACCTCATAATTCATTCCAATTCTATCCTTAATTGTATCGTCACCTAACTTACCACCAAAATCTCATATCGTGCAAATACTCTACCAACTTTTTACTCCCCATAATTCCTCGAAACGCATGACTAACATGTCGTCTTGAACTTCATATATAACCATTAACTCACACAGTCACACCCTCATGATAGTATCATACATCTCAACGATTCCTTACTTCCATATCGCATAACTCCGGTCAACATTCGCTTAGTTTACTCCTCTTATTCTTTTCCCTTTTACACTCGACAAAATCAATTAACAATTCAACTCCTTATTCCTACTACCTGACTCTTTAGTGTCCCGACTACCTTCTCATTGCTCCAAAAACTCAAATTCCGTTAATTCATATCATTACCTTCTTACTCTTTCTTACCATGGATCCTCTCTCACCATGATACTCACACTTGCCACCATTAGCTCTACACAACCAATGGTTACTCTTCAATTAATTGCATTTTTTTTTCATTAGAACCAAAATTTCACTTTATACCGTTAACTGCCTAAAGAATTATACACTGGCTCACCTCTTAATAATCTAAATTTCCAAACTCGGTCACTATCTAAACTAGACTCAAATTCCTTCCCTCTACAACGACTTTCCATTACATACATTCTTAACCAACACAGTCATAACCATCTCCCCCCATAAATCCTTACACAACTCAATTTGCCACTATTCGCATCCCTCATCCCAATCTTTTCATTCTCACGTTCCTTACACTTTCATCACCCCTCGTCCATATGCACTTACCTTACATTACCCAAACTTGCAATTATATCACCCACCACGTCTCACAAAACATGCTCCATGCCTCAATAAAGTTCATCAATCCTTTTTTTTCCACTATATATCCATCACAACCACATATAACTCATGTCCTCCCCCACCAAACTCATATCCATCATAAGGTGCTACTCTTACATCATAAGATTGGGTAACTTACGCATCACGACCAACACATATGTAAAACAATGCATAAAGGAGCAAAGTAACACCTTTCAATTAAATATGATATGCGACGAGGTAAAAAGATAAGCATATGACCCAAAACATGGGTGACTCGATCGAGTAGAGCCTACTCGATCGAGTAGGTGAAGATCATTAGCACAGGTAATAAATTACGAGGGCTACTCGATCGAGTAAGGGGTACTCGATCGAGTACCAAGAGGTGCACTCGATCGAGTAAGGGCTACTCGATCGAGTACCCTACGCAGTTCTCAGCATTGTCCTATTTTCGTAAAACGGTCATATCTCACTCGTTTCTTGCTCATTTTGGGCGTGTGGCCTATTGTTAGAATCGTAAGAGGAAAAGCTATAACCTCAAAGTGGAATCACATCAGTATCGTATATATATATCTCATGTTATAACAGTTTAAAGACAGCTCCTCTATAATCGAACAACATAACTATTTGATTTTTCCTTCGAAACAACTTAAACATCAACAAAATAAACAAAACCAACTCGATACTTGTACAACAAGTATCCCTAACCACATTTTACTATCTAAAAAAACCAAACAATAACATCCGTCATGCTCATACAATATTCAACTTATCAATCATGTACTACCCGCATGTTTTTATAACTTTACGTAAACAAAATCATAAATATATAATATCAAGTCCCCTATTCACATGTTACTAACATAACAACATTATAAAATTACATCCATCATACAACATGCTTACCATAAATCATATTATCATGCAACGATTAATCATCTTTTTCCGTCAATTCAGCCATCATACCACATATTCACCCACCATATTCATCCAACGTATTCATCCAACATATTCATCCAACCTATTCATCCAACATATTCATCCAACATATACACATGAACAATAGTAAACACGTACCGATTCCGTGACACCCCATAGTGACTGGTTCAAAGTTGTAGGGCGAGATCGCGGTTTTAGGACGTCTCACAAGTCTTTGCATTAGCTCCTAACAACTCCTACCCGGGTTTGTTTTAGTTTGACTTCCTAAGTTCATTAGTTACAGGTTCCAAAACCAAATCACTATGATACCACTTTATAACACCCCCATACACCAAGGTGCCAAACAAAGGCCTCCTAATGCATGTAAGTGCTACCATCTCGGGTACCCGAGGAAATGTATATCAAAAGGACCATAAGAGAACGTACTTTATTAAAAAAGTTTAAGGCGATACATATCCAAACCAAAACTGTCAAATGAAATACAACTTTTCCAAAATATCAAAACCAACTAAAAGAAGTATAACGTTCTGTGACATAGCGAATGACTCTAAGTGACACAAGGTGACTCGATCCCAGCAATTCCCTCATGTAATCCATCTCATACCTGCTCAATAACTGCTCACCATCCCTGAATGGATCACCACATTTTTTAAAATAATTAATCGGGGTCAGTTACTGATTACACAATATAAGATAAAGCAATATCAATAATACATACAATCACCCAACTCCGTCACATCTCCAATCACCTGACTAGCCTGAAGGTCTAGTCCTGCCAGATTACGGCCGCAACCGTTCCCACCTAAGCCCAGGTCATCAATAACGAGCGCAAACCCAAGTTTCTTAATATGCACATCCCCTTTATGGTGGGTTCCACAAAGGGTGAATCAAGGCGTGAAGCCACTCCTGCAAGTGACTTAACTCAGCCGAGGACGCACCTCGCGAATCACAAACTTAGAGCATGATGTATGTTTTATTGCTTGGCTTTTGAAAGTTAGTAAAGGGTTGGGAGTATAATATGCATGTTTAAATGTATTCACGTAAGTATATAACTCGTTTTCGGCATGACTCGGCCGAGTATGGCGGGTACTCGACCGAGTAGGGGATACTCAAACGTGTAACCAAGCACTCGACTCAGTGTTCGTTTGTGTGTATGAGGTAGTAGCTACTTGTTGTGATCACTCGGCCGAGTAAGAAGGGTACTCGATCGAGTGAGGCATACTCGAGCAAGTAACGTTCATACTCGACCGAGTATGTTTTTTGTATTTTTGAGGTTGGCTACTGGAGTGGAATACCTGGCCGAGTAGTATCATTACTTGACCCAGTAGTCCTTACTTGACCGAGTGTTTCACAGTACTCGGCCGATTATTTCTTTTGCGAAGGGCTTTGTTTATTTTGAGCCGTAGGCTATGTGCTTACGTTTCCTTCGTTTTGTCAGCTCAAAATGCTGTCAAAGGGGTCAGCAGCTTACGTTCAAGCAACTCAGATGACTGTGGATGAGATTGCCCGTATGATTGAGCAACAAGATACACTCAAGGAGGCACTCAAACCGTGGGGAAGGGCGGTGAGAAACAGGTGGACGCATCCCAACTAAGAACCACCATTTCTCGCTTCCACCCCTCTACTTATTAGGACACCGGTGAGCCAAAGCTGCTCAATAACTGGCACCGCGAGATGGAGAGTCTTCTTGAGGTCGGGAATTGTCTGGTGGAGATGGCGGTAAAACATGTTGCATTATACCTACGGGGTAAGGTTGTGGTTTGGTGGCAGAATGTTAAAGAGGATGCCAGAGCATAGTACAAGGGCCAGGGATACGATGCTATACCGTGGGCAGGCTTCAAGAGCGCTATGAGGGAGCATTTTGTGCCAGAGCACATCCGTCACAAGCTAAGAGATGAGTTCGATTCTTTCACCATGGCTGATGATATGACCGTCATGGAGTACTATCACCGGTTCCAAGAGTTGTCACGCTACGCAAAGGATATGGAGTAGGGTCAACGAGGAATAGCTCTTCGTTTTGAAAAGGGGTTGGCACCTAAGATCATGGATAGACTACATGCTGGGGTACTTACCTATCTGAAAGAGGTATATGTGTTGGAGTATGTGTCCTCAACAATAGTGCGATCACATTATTAAAACTCATGATAAGAATACACAAAGGGATGATTCTTTTTTATACGTCAACTGATAAACATTAATCAGTAATGATTGGCTGACTAGAGTTTGACGTTACTGTCATTTGACGGTGGTGATCAATTGATCCCTTAAGGTCACACCTAAAGGGCGATTCCCTTAATAAATAAATTAATTAATTGTATATCGATATAGATTAATTAATTCCTTAATATTGAACAATTTACGTATGTGAGTGAGAATATGAATCTTATTGTAATTCGATTAAATGAGATTCGTTTTTAGGAATTAAAATGTTACATTACTAAAAATTTTGTTTATGAAACAATTAAATTTAGAATGATCGGTTAATTATAATTACAATGTGTTGTAAATTATATTAACTTGACCCATTTTATATACTTGTAATCATGAATTACTAGTCAATTGTTATATATAATTGTATTAATATATGTAATGATATTTAATTGTTAAATATGCATTAATATTATTAACAACATGTTACATGTTAAATGTCACACATTATATGACAAAATGACAATTGACAAAAATAAAATAGAGTTCATATAATCTATATGGACCGGTTTTTAGAGGAAATAATGGTGAATTGGTTGATTGTTTTTAATTGTGGAAAACACAATAATTATTATTATAACCTATACTACACCCTAATGCTTTTTTATAAGAACAACTCTAAAAAGGAAAGAGGCATGCATTGGTCCTTTTGGAAACTCCCTCCCCACCGGTTTTCCACCCTTATTTTAGAGAATAATAATTGTTCTTATTCATATGCAATTCATTCTTACATTATTCATTACTCACTTCTCTCTAAAATAAGTTTTAGAAAATAATTGTTCAAAATCTAATTTATTTAGATTACTATTGTAGTAATAAGAAATAATATTAGATTATATTTTAAGGTTAACTACTAAGATAATCTAGTTAATTAATTAGTAGTTTTAAGGGGTAGTCTTGGTGCAATTGAAAGGAGGTTCTTACATTATTGGGACAAAGGGGATCATTCATTTATTTTGAGCTCAAGAACAATTTAAGAAAGATGTTCTTACTTGTGCCCTTAAAACCGTTTTCATCATTGTAAGGAACCTTGTTCTTACTTTTCAATTTTATTATGTTATGCATGCATAAGATCAACATCTATTTAAATGAGAAATTTAGATCTATAATTAAAGAGTTTAATTTGAGGGTGATGATAGAATCCTTTCAAGTGGCATCAGAGCTTAGGTTGTTGCATGCATAATTAGTTTATAGTTTTTCCGAGTTAAATGTATAACTTATAAAGCTAGATTTTGTGATTTATTTTATATGGGCACGAAAATTTTTGCCGTTGTAAATTCTGGTCCTAAATGTATTTAGGTCTTTTTGATGATTTATGGTATTTTTTGGCTCATTTTAATGATTTTTAGTGATTTTATTACATTTTAATGTATAAAATTGTATTTAAAATGCTAAAAATAGTTAAACTTTGTTTCTGACCTTGAAATTTTTATACGACCTCACATGCATATTTTACTTATTGTATGTAAAATTTTCTATAAATTTGAATTATTTTGCATGATTTATAATTTTTATGTGATAAAAATGACATAAATGGAGGAAAAATGGTTAAAATTAGTTAAACTTCAAAACAGGCCATGAAATTTTAATATTTTGGCACATACACATTTTAATCACTGTGTGTAAAATTTTAGATGAACTTGATTAATTTTGCATGATTTATGTATTTGTAGTGTAAAAATGACATAAAACATTACATGGCATGAGAAAATTATTTCAAGTTGCATTATTATCCCACAAATCAGATCTAAAGTCGGAACATTTATTAAATTAATTTTCATATGCTTTAGATGTTTTATTTGATAAAACCGATAAATAGAAACTATATTTTTCTAGAAATAAATTCGAAAAATTTTAAGCTTGATTTTTGACATTATGAGTGTCATGGAATTTTTCCAGAATGTTCAAAAATTTAAAATTCAAATTTAGAAATTATTGTAATTTAATTTGGATTTATATTCTAAAAGGTTATGATTTTAAGGTAAAAAATGAGCATAAATGATAAAACAAGTTGAATTATTGCCAAAAATTGAGTGATGACTAATTTTTGAGTCCTAACAGGTTAGGATAATTAACTTGGACTAAAATTTGATTTTAGTATTATTTTGTTATTTTAATAAGTTAAAAATTGCGAATATCCGCAAAACCGGATTATATTTAAGATATAAGTTTAAATAAGGCGATTTGGCACATTTGGCATGTTAGATTCATATTATAATGTTGCATTTTTCCATTGATGAATGTCATATTTCTTTTATATAATTTTGAATTATGTAATTTTATCTTAGTATAGCCTTAGTTTTAATCGATATTACCCGTAATGTAAGGGAATATTGATTTGGTTGTAATTTATTGTGATCTGGTATCACTTTTATTTTTTTTTATTAGAATTTATTTTACAAATGTATAATACGAATTACAATGTACATTTTATTTTATTATTTGTAATTCCGGAGTTTCCTAAAGATGGTGCCATTCGGAAAGGAGTTCCGATCAAGACGGTGTTTGTCCTTGGGAGGCGTTTCACATGAAGATTCAAGGGACCAAAGGAGTTGGTTTCCGAAAATGTAATAGAATATAAGATTTTATCTTTTAGGAAAGGTCATACTAGGAAATTTACTTTACTTTATTTTGCTTGCTTTATATGTTTGCATGCATTGTCAAATCGCCATTAACATCACATGCATTTTTATATATCGTCTTTTCGACCGTGTCGATTATAATTATCGTTAATTCACTAATATAATTCACTTAAAAGTGATAGATAATAAATCGACAAGACCTCTCATATATTTAAAATTGAGATTAGCCTTTCCAAATAGTAGGACCCATGAATCTCTTTGACATTTGGGGTAGATTCGGTTTCCCGGGGTACTTTCATTTTTCATTGGGTAACTGGGTTAATAAAATGTTGTTACACACGAAATTTGGTTGGACTCAACGGGATATAAAGACTAGTCTTATGTTCCGGGGTTAGATATGAAATTTATGAAATTTATCGACCGAGAGTTCTAATTGTAGAATCGGTTAAAGAGTTAATCCACCGAGTTATATTAGTGAGGGATGTATCGGTTTCCCGTGCCCGAGTTAATATGGATTTGGATCTCGTAATCATTTATATAATTGAGTGGAGGTCATTATATAAATGCTAAAACATGCTAAAATGTTTTCATATATTAACGATGAATGTTTCTTTTCCCACTAATTCGTTGTTTTATGTTATTCTTTATCATTACTCATATTAATATACGATATCATTTTGATTTTAACTTATGTCTCCATTAAACCACTATTACCAAAGACAAATAGAATCTCTTACTAAATCCTCATGAACCGTTTTGATAAGGCATGGAATAGTTCCATAAGAATCGTTCTATTCCATAGAACTCCATAGGAGTTGTCCTATGATATATATGATTAGAATCTTAAATTCCTAACATGCCTATGTATGATTTCTTGTGAAGAGTATGAATAGGAGTAATGATTAATCAAAATATATTTTGATAATATCATCTATTCATTCACGGTTCAAAAAATCTTATTGCTCAAACTAAACACATGTCATTAAGCACTTAAGTAATTAAGAACATGATAATGTTAAATTGGTAAATTGATTTGTTAGAAATCTTGATTGACCAAATACCACAATAAAGTTCATCCTTGTGAAGGATTAACTAGGAATTTATATGAAGATAAGTCTTCATCAAGTAGAAATTCGTGAAGTCAGTGGGAGCAATAAGAAATAAGTACCTATCTTAATCGTTAAGAATAGAACTAGGTAAGAAAGAGAAGGTGTTAGACACTAAAATAGAAACAAACCCCAAATAAGTAAAGATCTAGGAAGTTGGTCATCTGACTCCAACATATTCCTTCCTGAATATCTATGACATTGACATTGCATTCTTGCCAATTACCACATCATGAGTATTTAATACAAATTTGTGAATCATGTTAGAAATTTCCACATTTCATGATAATGAAATATGGCAAAAGGATGTCAAAACCACCTTTCTAAATGGGTATTTTGAGGACGATTTGTTCATAACACAATCCGAGGGTTTTGTAAATCCTTAGATTCCTAACATTGAATAATCGTATGACGACTAGCAAGAATAAGTTCAGAAATTTGCATGAATGGGGTAGTTGCCATTTCATCCATGAACATATAAATGTTGTAGTGTACTCATTTTAGTTTTGTATTTAGAAATGTACCCCAATAATTGTTATGATGTCACCAACTCTATATAAGAATATAATTCATGTTTTTGTATAAAACACAAAGGGTTTCTTAATTATGCAATTAAAACAAGCGTTTTTCCCTAACATACCACGATTAAGTTTATGGTGAGACCATACAAATCAGGGTAATTATATTCAAAGTAAAAATAAATATCATATATAAGACTCGAGTTGGTGATCCCAAATAATTTCTCATTTCTTGATTGAAAGTTACATTATAACTAGTTTTGACTAGTATCCTACACCATTTGATTATGAATCTCATGAAATGTGCGAATCTTGTATTCAAAGCAAGATGTTTTCGTGACTTTTCTTGAAAAGTATAGCAAATAGAATAAGTTATTCACAAAATTACACTTCAATGTGTATGGTTGTATATATTTTCAATTGGAGAAGGACATTATTTCTTCTTCTCTTTTACCGACGAACTAGGTAGATACTTGGTATCCACTTAATGAGGTAAGAAGAGAACTTCTTTGAATAAATTCAAAGAATTCTTCTTATGAAGTATAAAAACCAAAGTATTAGAACTTTGTTTAGGATGATAACCATGAAGTAATGACTTTATTTTATACCAAATAGAGTGTGATATGGTATCACAAGATCACTTTCATAATCACACCCTATAAAGCTAAGGTGTGTGATAAGGATACAAAGAATCCTATATGATATGATTGAATATTTGCTATAAAGTTGGAAGTAGTTTCTATCACAGTTTGTCTAATATTTATTTATTCCACTAAAACAAAATATAGTTAAAGAAATCAAGTACAATTCATAGTACCTAAGTTATAGCTATTTTCTGAAGAAAGCATGTGGCTTTATAACCCAACTATCACGAGAAAAACAGGTTTGTGGCTCGTAATGCTGTCTTTTGAGAAAAGAGGATTATTTCTTCAAGACAAAGTGGGAGAAAATGTTCAAGAGCCACAAACTGAGAATAAGATGTAGGAAGATGTTCCTTCTTGGTCAAAGTTAGTAATTATTTCTTCGAAACCTGAAGTGGACAGGAGTCATGTTATTTTTGAAAGTAAAAAACCTGTATGTTATTAAGATGCTTTATCTAGTCTCAACTCCACAAGAGTCCGAAATAAGCATAAACATGAAAATGTTTATTTAGCTTGGTTGGTTGGTGGCAAAAGGGTTTTCCACGCAACAACAATGCTTCATTATGTTCGGATATGATTTAATATAGTTGGATTTTAAAATCATCTTGCATGAGTTTTGTAAATCGCAACTATCCTAAGTTAGGATACAAACTTAAGAAGAAATCTTAAGTAGAAGTTAAGGAGCTGAATTATGTGTTTTGTTCATGTGATAAACTTTTCTCAAATTGTCGAGTAGATTTTTTTATACATGAAGTTTAATGGGAGTACGGTGGTATTATTAGTATGTGAATGACTTATTGATCACTGTGAGTGATAAAAGACTTAGGAGAAGAATAATACGTCTCTAAGATATCTAGTTCGATGGATATTAGCATAAAGTTAATGTTCTTATGTTAATAAGAATCTTGACAAGTTCAATAGTGTTGAACATGAAGAAATTGAATCCCTTTGCTTCCGCTGCGGGATTAATTCATTACGCTAAGATGTATCACTATTCTTAAACCTCGTATACTTGGAGTATGACGAGATGTTACAAATCAAATTTTTGAGAGAAGTCTCTATATAGCCACATAGTTCATTAGTTTGTACTCAGGAAGTACTAAAGATATGAAGCTAAGAATTTAGAAATGAGATGGTTTTATGTGCAAGGAGTTACACAAAAAACATATTCTAAACAAATAAGGATGGTTAGAGAACCATCTTGGCTATATTATTTAAGGAAGATATCTGCTAAAATCATTCTAGGCAGTTGAACAATAAGATATACACAACGAAAATTGAGTACACTTGCAATAATGAAATATGCAAGAAGGAAGGGATGATATTAGGATTAGGTTTTGTGAATTGGAGGAACTATGGTAGTTCATTCCAGTAACCGAAGGTCCTATCCCATTAACTGTGAGGACAGTGGGAGCTATTCTAAGGCAAGAGAGCCTATATCTAGATTGGATCTAGACAAGTACTCAGAAGTGTCATAATAAAGATTATACATAACAAAGGGAAAAAGTATATAGTAGAGTTATTTAAGTGCAAAGTGTTGCTGAGACTTACTAACCAAAGCCTTCTCAAGGGCTTAACATGACAAGTAATGTCATTTCAATTCAGTTGAAACTTACAACCATATACAAAATTATAAATGGATTATAGATTATGTAGTAATTGATATTTTATCAATTTTACATATGTGATAATGCATTCGTCGTTATAGTTTAATTACAAACTTTTTTATTACTTTGTTATATCCAAATAGGTTGTTGAGACAATATTGTGAAAGATCATAGATCCATATTAGACTCTCTAATAAAAATTAAATTATCTCATAATTTATCATTTTGGTGATCTATGTAACATGCATGCAAATATAAAAGCATAAAAATGAAAGTTAAGGAAAAACAATTTCCTTACATAGATTTTTATGGTAATATGGGCACAAACTAGATCACCTATCTAGTTTGTTCTTGAGCTAAAAAGAAATGGATGATCCTCCTTGAAAAACTTTCAAAAAGAAAGTCTCCTTCAAGTTGCACCCAAGAACAAATCACCCAAATAATCTTACAAATATTAACTAGATATTTGTAAAACTTAACCCTTGATAATATGGGAATATTACTAACAATCTTAGTAATAATATATTTTGTATACTAACAATCTTAGTAAGAGATGATATTTATTTTAGAGAGATAAGCCAACTCAGTTTCCTCACATGCAAAAATGAACTCAAGTAAGTGGAAAAGTTGAGCAAAGGTTGGCATACAAGGAGGGAGTTGGACGGGGAGAAGAGGGTGGAGTGAGGGAGTGACTTTGCTCAAATTTTGTCCAATCTTTTATGACAAAAGATAACTTATGGATGAAAATAAAGTATGGTTAAATGATTATATTTTTAATCATCTACAACACTCTATGTTACACGGTCCAATTGCCCATTTACAGGTCAAATCAATTCTTATATTTGTCGCACAAATACGTGTAATTCTACTTTAAACATCGTTTCATGTTTAAATACTTCCATAACTAATTTCGTTCAAATCACTCCGTAAATATACGTGTGCCGCTACACATATTATTTACGTACTAATATTAATCACATTAATCAATTAGTACAATTTTAGTTAATTAACAATTAATTAACTAAAACCCGTCTCCCAAAATTTATTATTCAATTATCGCATAATTAAATAATAACTGTTATGCCTCGAGTTCGCAACTCGAAACCTCTCTAAAATAATCGACTAACCTCTTAGTCTATAAATCAAGGGACTAAATAAATTGTATCTCATACAATTAATTAGTTATCAATTGGGGTTCGTTCCTATAGGTGTGACCGAAAGGGGTCAGTTGATCACCGCCGTCTCACGACAATAATGTCAAACTCTAGTCAGCCAACCGTTATCGATTTACGTTATTCAACTGACGAGGATCAAATAATTAAATATCTGATGATATTCCTTTAATGAGATTTATTATGTAAACGCACTATTGTGGAGGACACTAACTCCAACAAATTTAACGCTATTAAAGTGAACTGGATTAACATAGTATTGGCCCCTAGTTGCTTATATGAGGTGACGTCTCTAAGTGACTAGAGTGTGATGACTAGTCGATCACACAGGCAGACTGTATTAGACACTCTGTCGAGCAGTGACAACTTATAGAGTTCTGGTAATTCATATAGCCTGATCGTGGCGAGAGCTACTATAGTATTATTTTTATTCAATTCTTTTACTCGAGACTGTAATACTCCGTATTTATGGTCTTGGGGGTACTCTATCGAGTAGCCCTTACTCTGTCGAGTAAGGGTATGTTGCAGAATAAAATAGTTTCTGACCTGTTGGGCACTCGATCGAGTAGCTGGGGCACTCGATCGAGTAGGGGGGTACTCGATCGAGTACCTTGGGTACTCGATCGAGTGTCCGGTTTACGGGGAGTTTTTCGCGGGTTTTTTTAATTATGCGATTAGGGTATTTAAACTTAATCGTCGTTGTTTTAATTCACTTTTACCAAAACCTAAAACCTGTTTAAGAGAGAAAGCAGTCAGTCATCTTCCTAATCGCATCCTTAATAATTCCCGGAGTTCAGACGGTCAGTTCGTGTCGTAGTTCGTGTCGTTGGATTCCTTGCGTCAAGGGTAAGATTTTAATATAATTTATATAATGTTTTGCTAGGTTTGGTCAAACCCTAATTTAGGATTTGGGGTTTTGTGAATAGTAAGTAATTGGTAGCCTTTATGTGTTATTTGTTAGGAGGAGAATTTGTAGAAGAGGCGTTTTGAGACATTTTGTAGATACCGTCTGCGTGTTGTGCTTTCCGGCAGGATTTCTACTCGTATTAGTCCCATAATGGGATATTGGTGATGTCTTTGTAGTTAGTTATTTGATATGTTGATTGTGATTGTGATTGTGATTGTGATTGGTTCCTATGGCTCTCGAGATGCGTTCTCGGCTGAGTGGGGTCACTTGCGGGAGTGATCTCACGCCCTAGTTTCGCCCTTCGTGGAACCCGCCACGAAAGGGGATGTGCACATTAATGGACAAGGTTATCGCTCGTACGATGAGCGGGGCTTAGGTGGGAACGGCTGCGGTCCCCCATGGCGTGGTGGGTCCAGTGGACGTCAAGTATTGAGATGATGGGAGTTGGTGGTGTATGTGTGTGTGTGTGGGATTGTTTGTCTGTTTGTCTTATTGTTGTTATCTATATTGATTGTGTGATTAGTACTGACCCCGGTGTTGTTTTGTAAAACCTGCGGTGATCCATTCGGGGATGGTGAGCAGATGTTGAACAGGTATAGAGATGATACTGGGATAGCTGGGATGGCCACGACATGACGATAGAGTCTTCCGCTGTAGTTTAGCATTTATTTACATTTCAGTTGAGAACAGATAGTTTGGAATAATGTATTGTACTTTCAGTTTGGTTTCGAGGATTGTACTTATTCATTAAACTACTTATAATAAATGTTGTTTCTGTTTTGTATATTTGATTATCATGCCTCGGGCAACCGAGATGGTGATGTCTTCATACCTGAGTGGTCCTGGTAAGGCACTCGGAGTATGGGGGTGTTATAAATGGTATCAGAGCGACGATCCTGAAACCTGTAACCAATGAACTTAATGAACATAGGGAGTCAATTAAAATGAACCCGGGGTAAAAGTTGTAGGAGCTAGTGCAAAGGCTTGGGAGACGTCCTAAAGTCGCGGGGTTCGCCCTACAACTTTGAACCGGTCACATGGGGGAAATGTGTGTTGAGTCATGTGTGTGCTGAGTAACTTGCGTGACAATGTGATGGAATGTGTGATTTGATTGTTGGATGTTGAAGGAGAAGTTGAGAATGTGAAAGAAAAGTAATATATATATGTAGACGTGATGATGGAATAACATGTTGGATGTTTACAATGTGGCTTTAATGGCATGATGAATTGATCTTGTTGATAGTAGAGTAAATGCGTAGCATATTTATTATGATATCATATGATTTTATAAAGTTAGCATGTTAGTATGTGACGTAATATGCGGGTAACTCTTACGTTTTGGTGGTACTTGATCGATTGAGGCTGACTCGATCGGGTAGTTTTTTTAACGATTTTGAGTCCAGAATCGAGTTTTGGGGCACTCGATCGAGTAACTAGGGGTACTCGATCGAGTAGGGGGTCACTCGATCGAGTAGCCTAGATACTCGATCGAGTGGGTTAGAGATCAGAAGGTCTGTTTGGTTCTGGAGTTTGGGTACTCGATCGAGTACATGGGGGCACTCGATCGAGTAGCCCGTTACTCGATCGAGTGGGTTTGGATACTCGATCGAGTAGGTTCGGGCGCGCGTTTTCGTGTTTTGAGGTTTAGTACGCGTGTTTATGTTTATCCCTTTCTTATATAGCTTCAAGATGCCGCCCAAGAGAAATGCTTTGTACGCGAGAGCGGAGCTTATGACTACGGATGACATCGTTAAGATGTTGGAACACCGGGACGCTCTTATCGAGACCCCGAAGAGAGTGAATGAGGACAAGGATAAGAGTAAGGAGAAGGAGGTTGACCATGCTAAAGTCAGCCTCTATATTGCGAGGTTTAACCCGAAGGAGTACAAGGGAGTTGAGGAGCCTAACCATCTTGATAGTTGGTTGAGGGAGATGGAGAACATACTAGATTTAGTTATTTGTCCGATGAGATGAGAGTGGATCAGCCTGCATTCTATCCGAGGGAGGCGGTGGCAAGTGGTGGGATTCCGTGAAAGTGAGTGCCAAGGAGATATATACCAACCAGGGGTTACCTGCTATACCTTGGAAGGAGTTTCGTAGGGCTGTGAGGAAGGAGTTCGTACCGGAGCATGTGAGGAGTAAGTTGAGAGAGGAGTTCGACAAGTTTAAGATGATCCGAGATGTCCGTGGCCGAGTACTACGAGACAGTTCAATAAGAAATCCGGATATCCGAGGATATGGGTTTGAGTGAGGAGAATCGGCTTTGAGGTTTGAGAGAGGGCTAACCACGAAAATTATGGATAAGTTACCCGTGGGAGTCCTTGCGATGTGAAGGAAGCATATGAGAGGGGGGAGAGCCGAGAGACTAGTGGAGATGGCTCGGGAGAGGTCGGGTGGAGAGAAGAGGAAGTCCGAGAGCGAGGGTGGGGGCCAATCTAATTTCAAGAAAGGCAACCACAATCAATCTAAGGGATTTTCTTCCGGGTCCGGGTTTAGTCTTTGGAACTTCCTTTGGGCGAGGTCGTGGGAGTGTGAGCAACAGCCGGGGAGTGACTCGCTTTGGTTGTGGTGGCGTAGGCCACAAGAGACATGAGTGCACGAGCGCACCGGGATCTTTTCGAGAGACCCGCACAGAGCTTTGCGAGCAAATGCGGACCCGGTGGATCATGGCCAAACCGGGAGGTCGAGCTACCAGAGTGGAGGCAACCGCAACGGCGGTAATTCTTATCGAAGACACCGATGAACAACAACAACAATCAAGGGTCGGGTGCTAAGCCGACCGCATCGCCTAATCTTGTCCGGGAGGTGGGCGGAAGACCGATGGCAAGTTGTTCATGATGGACAAGAAGGCGGTGAGGAGGATGCGCACGTTATCACTGGTACATTCCTTGTTAATGGTATTCCTACGTTTGTTTTGTTTGATTCGGGGGCTTCTCAATCGTTTGTGTCTTCGAGTCATGTAAAACAGTTGGGGTTGAGAGTATATGAGTCTGTTAGGGAGCAAGTTTTCATACCTTCAGGTGAGTCTGTATCGTGTGGGAGGTTGTTTAGAGATGTATCTTTGATAGTTGGGCAAGTCGATTTCCCTGTAGACTTGCTAGAGTTTCCTTTTAATGGTTTTGAGATGATAGTTGGGATGGATTGGTTAGGAAATTATAAGGCTAAGATAGACTGTCATCAAAAGAGAGTGTCCCTTAGAGGTCCTAAGGGTGTAAGTGTGTCTTATCGTGGGTTTCTAGTCAAACCCAAAGTTAAGTTGATTGCATCTGTCACTTTGAAGTCGTATCCGGGGAAGGGATGTCCTCCGATTTTGTGCCATGTGAGAGATGACCGGATAGAGAGCCCGGCAGATTGATGAGATACCAGTGGTGGGGGAGTTTGCAGATGTCTTTCCAGAGGAGATTCCGGGGTTGCCACCGAAGAGGGAGATAGATTTCACCGTTGAGTTGAAGCCAGGGACGGGGCCAATCTCTAAGGCACCGTACCGTATGGGTCCTAAGGAGATGGAGGAGCTTAGGAAGCAGTTGGATGATTTGATAGAGAAGAGATACATTAGACCAAGTGTATCGCCTTGGGGAGCACCAATTCTTTTCGTGAAGAAGAAGGATGGAACTTTGAGGTTATGCATAGATTACCGGAGTCGAACCGTGTGACGATAAAGAACAAGTATCCTTTGCCAAGGATAGATGACTGTTTGATCGTTGAGTGGTGCAACGGTCTTTTCTAAGATCGATTTGAGGTCGGGGTACCATCAGGTGAAGATTAGAGATGTGGACATACCGAAGACAGCTTTCACGTCGAGGTATGGCCATTATGAGTATGTGGTGATGCCATTTGGGTTGTCTAATGCGCCGGCAGTGTTTATGGATTTGATGAATAGGATCTTGACGGTTCTTGGATCGGTTTGTAGTGGTGTTTATCGATGACATCTTAGTCTACTCTAAGACTAAGGAGGAGCATGAGGAGCATCTGAGGATCGTGTTGCAGACTTAGAGAGATCATGAGTTTTATGCTAAGCTGTCCAAGTGTGAGTTCTGGTTGGAGAAGGTTGCTTTTCGGGGGCATGTAATCTCTAAAGATGGGGTAGCTGTGGATCCGGCGAAGATTGAAGCAGTGACAAAGTGGGAAGCACCGAAGAATGTTGCTGAGGTTAGGAGTTTCTTGGGTTTAGCTGGATACTACAGACGGTTCGTGAAAGATTTCTCCAAGATAGCTAGACCGATGACAGCGTTGATGAGGAAAGAGAACAGGTTTCGTTGGGATGAGAGTTGTGAGACGGCGTTCCAAACCTTAAAGGAGCGTTTGACCACAGCTCCTGTCTTGGCATTACCTGAAGGGAGCGAGAATTTCGAGGTCTATACAGATGCCTCGAAGAATGGGTTGGGATGTGTGTTGATGCAGAATGGTAAAGTAATTGCCTATTCTTCTAGGCAGTTGAAGCCTTATGAGGAGAACTACCCTACTCATGACCTGGAGTTGGGTGCAGTGGTGTTTGCTCTCAAGATTTGGAGGCACTACCTTTATGGAGCAATCTTTAAGGTATTTTCTGATCACAAGAGTCTCAAGTACATCTTCACGCAGAAGGAGTTGAACATGAGACAGAGGAGGTGGATGGAGCTGATTGGTGATTACGACATGGAAATCATCTACCATGAAGGAAAGGCCAATGTTGTTCTTTGATGCTTTGAGTAGAAAGAGTGTACATTCCTTGTGTACGGCTCTATCTTTGATGAGGTGAGGGATGAGGTAGCGAGCTTTGGGATTCATATGATGCGAAAGGAGATGCTATGGGTGATATGACAAAGACACATGGAGTTTTATGATGATATTCGAGGTAAACAGGCTTTGGATCCTAAGATAGTGGAGTGGAGAGTGGGGTAGAGAAAGGGACAGTGTCCGGTTTTCCATTCATACGAGATGGTAGCTTGAGGTTTGATGGTAGGTGGTGTGTTCCTAATGACGAGGAGTTGAAAAAGACGATCATGACAGAAGCGCATTGCACACCATATTCGGTTCATCCGGTGGAGACAAGCTTTACAAAGATTTGAAGAAAACGTTTTGGTGGCACGGGATGAAGAAAGAGATAGCTGAGTTTGTGTCCCGTTGTTTGACATGCCAGAGAGTTAAAGGGGAACAGAGAAGACCACAAGGTAAGGTTCGGTCTTTGGAGGTGCCGGAGTGGAAGTGGGAATCCATTTCCATGGATTTCATTGTGGGTTTACCTAAGAGTCAACAAGGTAACAATATGATTTGGGTGATAGTGGATCGGTTGACCAAGTCAGCTCACTTTGTTCCAATGAAAGATACATGGACTAAGGCACAATTAGCTATGGCCTATCGAAAGAACGTGCTTAAGTTACATGGAGTCCCTAAGGACATAGTGTCTGACAGAGATGCGAGGTTTATATCGAGGTTTTGGAAGGAGTTGCAGGAATCGTTGGGAAACGACTTTGAAGATGAGTACGACATTTCATCCCGCGACGAGATGGGCGGACGAGAGAACAATCAAGACTCTTGAGGATATGTTGCGAGCTTGTGTGATGGATTTTGGTGGTAGCCGGGAGCAGAGGTTGGACTTGATAGAGTTTTCTTACAACAACAAACTATCACACAAAGTATTGGTATGGCACCGTTTGAGGCTTTGTATGGGAGGAGATGTAGGAGTCCGATCTGTTGGGACGATAGTCGAGGCAAAGTGGTTTTAGGACCAGAGATGGTACATGAGATGGTGGAAGATTAAGATGATCGGGGAACGGATGAGAGCGGCTCGGGATCGACGAGAAGAGTTATGCGAGATCTACATCGTCGGGACATAGAGTTTCGGGTTGGGGACAAGGTTCTTCTGAAAGTGTCTCCTATGCGAGGAGTTATGAGATTTGGGAAGAAAGGCAAGCTAAGCCAGAAGTTTATAGGGCCTTATGAGATCTTAGAGCGAGTTGGGGAAGTGGCTTATCGTTTGGCTTTACCGGCTGCTTTGGAGAGAGTGCATAATGTGTTTCATGTATCGCTTGTTGCGGAAGTATGTGAGTGACCCGTCACATGTGTTGGAGGCAGAGAGCTTAGAGCTGGATGAGTCTTTATCGTACCTTGAGGTGCCTAAGCAGATCCTAGACCGAAAAGTTAGAAAGACCAGGAGTGGTGAGACAGTTTTGCTTAAGATCCTTTGGTCTAACCATGAGACTGAGGAAGCTACATGGGAGGCGGAGGATATAATGAAAGAGCGTTACCCTTTTCTTTTTGATCAGGTATGTATGGTTACGGGGACGTAACCTTGTTTCTTTTAGGGGGGTAGGAGATGATCGCGAGAGTTTTTAAGAGTTTTTACACCCCTTTTATATGTTGTGTCGGTATGTTTGTCGGGATAAGTTGGGTTAGTAGCATGTTTTACGTTGTGTTTATTTTGACCTTCGAGTCGGGAAGCTTATGGGAGTACCTTTGTTTAGTAGTGGTTTGAACTTCGGGGACGAAGTTCCTTTTAAGGAGGGAAGAATGTAATACTCCGTATTTATGGTCTTGGGGGTACTCTATCGAGTAGCCCTTACTCTGTCGAGTAAGGGTATGTTGCAGAATAAAATAGTTTCGACTGTTGGGCACTCGATCGATCGAGTAGTGGGGCACTCGATCGAGTAGGGGGGTACTCGATCGAGTACCTTGGGTACTCGATCGAGTGTCCGGTTTACGGGGAGTTTTTCGCGGGTTTTGTTAATTATGCGATTAGGGTATTTAAACTTAATCGTCGTTGTTTTAATTCACTTTTACCAAAACCTAAAACCTGTTTAAGAGAGAAAGCGATCGATCATCTTCCTAATCGCATCCTTAATAATTCCGGAGTTCGGACGGTCGGTTCGTGTCGTAGTTCGTGTCGTTGGATTCCTTGCGTCAAGGGTAAGATTTTAATATAATTTATATAATGTTTTGCTAGGTTTGGTCAAACCCTAATTTAGGATTTGGGGTTTTGTGAATAGTAAGTAATTGGTAGCCTTTATGTGTTATTTGTTAGGAGGAGAATTTGTAGAAGAGGCGTTTTGAGACATTTGTAGATACCGTCTGCGTGTTGTGCTTTCGGGTAGGATTTCCTACTCGGTATTAGTCCCATAATGGGATATTGGTGATGTCTTTGTAGTTAGTTATTTGATATGTTGATTGTGATTGTGATTGTGATTGTGATTGGTTCCTATGGCTCTCGAGATGCGTTCTCGGCTGAGTGGGGTCACTTGCGGGAGTGATCTCACGCCCTAGTTTCGCCCTTCGTGGAACCCGCCACGAAAGGGGATGTGCACATTAATGGACAGGGTTATCGCTCGTACGATGAGCGGGGCTTAGGTGGGAACGGCTGCGGTCCCCCACTGGCAGGGCTGGTCCAGTGGACAGTCAGTGTTGAGATGATGGGAGTTGGTGGTGTATGTGTGTGTGTGACAGTTCAGCTGTCTGTTTGTCTTATTGTTGTTATCTATATTGATTGTGTGATTAGTACTGACCCCGGTGTTGTTTTGTAAAACCTGCGGTGATCCATTCGGGGATGGTGAGCAGATGTTGAACAGGTATAGAGATGATACTGGGATAGCTGGGATGGCCACGACATGACGATAGAGTCTTCCGCCGTAGTTTAGCATTTATTTACATTTCGATTGAGAACGAGATAGTTTGGAATAATGTATTGTACTTTCAGTTTGGTTTCGAGGATTGTACTTATTCATTAAACTACTTATAATAAATGTTGTTTCTGTTTTGTCTATTTGATTATCATGCCTCGGGCAACCGAGATGGTGATGTCTTCATACTTGAGTGGTCCTGGTAAGGCACTCGGAGTATGGGGGTGTTACAGAGACTGTTCACCCAAGTTGGTACAGTTTTTAGTGACTTTAAATTATGCTCTACGACTTTCATAATTGAGGTCAAATGGGCATCTTTTGGGTCATGATCAGTTGTGGCTAGTAAAAGAGAATAATGCAATAGGAATTGTCCACCCCCTTGTCAGGGTTGTTTAATAATCTCAGGGCCACTCGAGGAGTAGTGAACTGAAAATGCATGGCCACGCTCGGAAGGTATCTAAGGTAGATAATTCCGGTCAGACAGTTACTCTCCAGATCGAGGAAACGACTCTTGATATGATCACTTGCAAGAACGACTTCCAAGACACCTTGCATTGAGTGGGAGATTGCAATAGGACAAGAAAATTGGTGACGCACATTTATCTCGGACAAGTGGGAGATTGTTGGAGTATGTGTCCTCAACAATAGTGCGATCACATTATTAAAACTCATGATAAGAATACACAAAGGGATGATTCATTTTTATACCTCAACTGATAAACATTAATCAGTAATGATTAGCTGACTAGAGTTTTACATTACTGTCGTTTGACGGTGGTGATCAATTTATCCTTTAAGGTCACACTTAAAGGACGATTCCCTTAATAGATAAATTAATTAATTGTATATCGATACAGATTAATTAATTCCTTAAAATTGAACAATTTACGTATGTGAGTGAGAATATGAATCTTATTGTAATTCGATTAAATGAGATTCGTTTTAGTAATTAAAATGTTACATTACTAAAAACATTTCTTATGAAACAATTAAATTAAGAATGATCGGTTAATTATAATTACAATGTGTTGTAGATTATATTAACTTAACCCATTTTATATACATGTAATCTTGAATTACTAGTCAATTTTTATATATAATTCTATTAATATATGTAATGATATTTAATTGTTAAATATGAAATAATATTATGAACATCATGTTAAATGTTACATGTCACACATTATATGACGAAATGATAATTGACAAAAATAAAAAGGAGTCCATATAATCAATATGGACCGGTTTTTTAGAGGAAATAAGGGTGAATAGGTCGATTGTTTTTAATTGTGGAAAACACAATGATTACTATTATAACTTATACTACACCTTAATGCTTTTTGATAAGAACAACTCTAAAAAGGAAAGAGGCATGCATTGGTCCTCTTGGACACTCCCTCCCCACCGGTTTTCTACCCTCATTTTAGAGAATATTAATTGTTCTTATTCATATACAATTCATTCTTACATTATTCACTACCCACTTCTCTCTTTTTCTCTCTAAAATAAGTTTTAGAAAATAATTGTTCAAAATCTAATTTATTTATATTACTATTGTAGTAATAAGAAATAATATTAGATTATATTTTAAGGTTAACTACTAAGATAATCTAGTTAATTAATTAGTAGTTTTAAGGGGTAGTCTTGGTGCAATTGAAAGGAGGTTCTCACACTATTGGGACAAAGGGGATCATCCATTTATTTTGAGCTCAAGAACAAGTTAAGAAAGGTGTTCTTACTTGTGCCCTTAAAACCGTTTTCATCATTGTAAGGAACCTTGTTCTTACTTTTCTATTTTATTATGTTATGCATGCATAAGATCAACATCTATTTAAATGAGAAATTTAAATCTCTAATTAAAGAGTTTAATTTGAGGGTTATAGGATCGTTTCAATATGCACGAGTTGGGCATGCTGAGAGGTTAGTGAACTTGGCCAATGAGGCTAAGGAAAGGAATGCCAAGAAAAGAAAAGAGGAGAGTGTGAGTGGCAACCAGTCGGGCCACAAGAGGAGCAATCAAAGTTAGTCGAGGGCTTTTTCTGAAGGGTCTGGGTATGCAGGGGATCTTGAGCTTGAGGAAAAGGCGGCGGTCAGAGTAGTAGCGATAAATCCAACCTTGCCTGCTTCAACTGTGGCGGAGTGGGTCACAAGAGACATGAGTGCACCAGTGCTTTGAAGAAGCAGGCCATCTAGGTCATGGGACAATCTTAGAGGGCAAAACAACAACAGTGGCGGCTACAACCGCAACAATGGAGGGTCCTATCAGCGTCCGGACAACAGTGTGACGAGAATTCGGCAGCTAAGCCGACTACTTCGAATACCACGGTCCAGGGTGGACGTTAGAAAAGCAGTGGGAAGCTCTTTGTGATGGGCAAGGAGGATGTAACACTCACATACTCCAAGTGCCTTAAGAGGACCACCTAAGGCCTGAGAATGCTGCCATCTCGGTTACCCGAGGTAATATATATCAAATAGACAATAACGAAACGTACTTTATTAAATAAATTTGAAGCGATACAACTCAAAACCAAAACTTTAAAACGATAATTCAACTATTCCAAAATGCTAACTCAAATAAAGTAAATACATGTTTAAGACACAACGGAAGTGTTCTAGACATCTCGTGGCAACTCAACCCACCTATCCCATGCGCGTCCATCTCATACCTGCTCAATAACTGCTTAAAACATTTAAACGAGGTAGTTACTGATTACACAAAAACTATACAACAGAATCAATACACAATTATCCAATCTACATCATAACTCCACACACCTGACTACACACTAAAGTGTGTAGTCTTGCCAGAATACTCATCGCAACAAGTATTCCACACCGCCAGTGGGGGGCCGCTACCGTTCCTACCTAAGCCCCGCTCATCTCATCCGAGCGATAACCCATTTTCCTAAATGTGCACATCCCCTCTGTAGCGGGTTCCACAGAGGGAGAATCAAGGGCGTGAAGCCACTCCCGAAAGTGACTCCACTCAGCCGAGGACGCGCCTCGAGAACTACAGACAAACAATCACAACCAACTACATTATACAAAAACAATCACCAATTACCAATAATTCCAATACAATATGAATCAACAACAATAAACAACCATCAACAACACTATGTAATCAATAACCGACTCGGGAAACCCTACCTGAAGTGCAATAACCAATTAGCAATCAAACGCAGCAGATCGAAAGCTTTCCTCTACAAAACCACCTCCTATAATCAAACATACAATCATACAATCATTACTAAGCCATCAAACACTCAAAACCCCCAAATCTACCCAATTAGGATTTAACCAAAATTGACGAAACAACATAAAAATGATATTAGGATCTTACCCACAACGCTAAAGACTAAACAACATAAAGAACACTGAATTCCGACGACTCAAGCCTTGGTATTTGATAGAAATGCGAAGAAGAAGAAGAAGAAGAAGAAGAAGAAGAAGAAGAAGAAGAAGAAGAAGAAGAAGAAGAAGAAGAAGAAGAAGAAGAAGAAGAAGAAGAAGAAGAAGAAGAAGAAGAAGAAGAAGAAGAAGAAAGAAGAAGAAGAAGAAGAAGAAGAAGTAATGTAACTTGTTTTTGTCTCTTATTAATTTAGATCAGGGTAAAATTGAAAATAACCTGGCGACTTATGTTTTTATATCATTCTCGCATTGCTAACAAAACCCGACAAAAATAACTCGTAAGACCGACTTACTCGATTGAGTAAGTGACTTACTCGATCGAGTGAATCGTGTGCCACTTACTCGATCGAGTGCCACACGTACTCGATCGAGTACCCATCAGACAGACTACTATTTCGAAACCAAACTTACTTACTCGACAAAGTAAGCCTTACTCGATAGAGTACCTAACATCACATAAAACCGTAGTATTACAGAGGTGGTGGGGAACGATGCTCATGTGGTCACCGGTACCTTTCTTGTTCATAATACACCATATTTCGATCTGTTTGATTCAGGGGCAACCCATTCTTTTATGTCTAGAGGTTATACCTTAGATGTGGGTTTAGGAAAATATGAACTTGTAAAAGATAGTGTGTTTATACCTTCTGGGGAGTCGATGTCTTGTTCTAAGTTGTATAGAGGTGTGTCCATGTTGGTGGGAAAAGTAGACTTACGAATCAACTTGTTAGAGTTTCCTATGGATAGGTTCGAGGTCATCATCGGGATGGACTGGTTAGGCAAGTATGATGCCAGGATCGATTGCAGACAAAAGAGAGTATCTATTAAGGGGCCTAAGGGAGTCAGGGTATCACATATGGGGTTCGTGGTGAGACCAAAGTGCAAGTTTATTGCAGTGATGACTTTAAAGTCATGTGTAAGAAATAAGTTTTCCTTGATTCTTTACCAAGTGAGAGATATACGTGTGGAGGAACCGTCGACGTCTGATATACCTATGGTTGGAGATATTAGCGATGTTTTTCCAGATGAGATACTGGGGTTGCCACCTAAGGGAGATATCGACTTCAATGTTGTGGTCAAACCGGGGATGGGAACTATAACTAAAGCACCGTACCGTATGGGGCCTAAAGAGTTGGAGGATTTGAAGAAGCCGTTGAATGACCTGTTAGAAAAGGGGTATATTTGGCCTAGTGTTTCACGTGGAGAGCACCTGTGTTTTTTATGAAAAAGAAAGACGGGAGCATGAGGCTATGCATCGTCTATAGGGGACCGAATCACGTCACGGTGAATAACATGTATCCTTTGCTAAGGGTTGATGATAATTTTGACCAGCTGAGTGGCACAGGATTGTTTTCTAAGATCGATTTGAGGTCGGGTTATCATCAGTTGAGGATAGAAGATAAGGATATTCCTAAGACAGCTTTTCAGTCACGATATGGTCACTATGAGTATGTAGTAATTTCTTTTGGGTTAACGACTGCCCCGGCAGTTTTCATGGATCTTATGAACCGGATCTTCAGCCCGTTCTTGGATAGGTTTGTGGTCGTCTTCATTGATGACATCTTGGTCTACTCTAAAACTAAGAAGGAGCACGAGGAGCATCTCAGGTTAGTTCTACAGACTTTGAGAGATGATCAGTTATATGCCAAACTATCTAAGTGCGAATTTTGGTTAGAGAAAGTGGCTTTTCTGGGTCATGTGATATCTAAGGAGGGTGTGTCGGTGGATCCTAGCAAGATTGAGGCAATAACTAAGTGGGAATCACCAAAGAATGTTGCTGAGATTCGAAGTTTCTTGGGTTTAGCTGGCTACTAAAGGAGGTTCATGAAAGAATTTTCTAAGGTCGCGAGACCTATGACAGCGTTGATGCGGAAAGAGACCAAATTCAGCTAGGATGAGAGTTCTGAGAGGACGTTCCAAACCTTAAAGAAGCGTTTGACCACAACTCCAATTCTAAATCTACCTGAGGGAAGTGAGAATTTTGATGTATATACCGATGCTTCAAATAATGGGTTGGATTGTGTTTTGATGCAGAATGGGAAAGTTATAGCTTATGCGTCGAGACAGCTGAAGCCGTATGAGGAGAACTATCCTACTCATGATTTGGAGCTGGGTGTAGTTGTTTTTGCTCTAAAGATTTGGAGGCACCATCTTTATGGGACAAACTTTAAGGTGTTTTCAGATCATAAGAGTCTGATGTATATCTACACACAAAAAGAGCTGAACATGCGATAGAGCTCGATGGATGGAGTTGATTGGGAATTATGACATGGAGATCATCTATCACGAGGGTAATGCCAATGTTGTGGCAGATGCTTTGAGTAGAAAGTGTGTACATTCGTTATGTACAACCACGTCTTTGCTGAAGCTGGGGGATGACATGTCCAAGATGGGGATTCATATGATTCTAAAAGGGGATGCCATTGGGGACTTGACGATCGAATCGGACTTGTATGATGACATAAAGAGAAAACAAGAGCTTGATCCAAAGATTCAAGAGTAGAAGTCAAGGGTAGAGAGTGGTACAGTTTCGAGGTTTTCTTTCCACACATATGGGAGTGTTCGTTTTGATGGGAGATGGTGTGTTCCTAGTGAAGCGACTTGAAAAGGTTGATCATGACAGAGGCTCATTGCACTCCTTATCAGTTTACCCGAGGGGTGACAATATTTATAAGGACCTAAAAAAAAATGTTTTGGTAGCCTAATATGATGAAGTTTGTGGCCGAGTTCGTGGCTAAGTGTCCAAGTTTCCAGAGAGTAAAGGGTGAGCAACGAAGACCACAAGGTAAGATTCAGTCACTTGAGATGCCAGAATGGAAGTGGGAGTCGAACTCTATGGACTCTATCGTGCGGTTACCAAGGACTCAACAAGGTAACAATATGATTTGGGTGATCGTCGATCGTTTAACAAAGTCAGCCCACTTCATTCCGATGAAGGATACTTGGACCAAGATACAATTAGCTTTGGGTTAGAGGAAACATGTGGTTCAGTTACATGGTGTGCTAAAGGACATAGTGTCAGATCGAGATGCGAGGTTTATATCACGGTTTTCACAAGAGTTGCAGGATTTGATGGGAATGACCTTGAAGATGAGTACAGCTTTTCATCCTGCCATATATGGTCTGACTGAGAGGACTATGAAGACTTTGGAGGATATGTTGAGGGCATGTGCCATGGAGTTTGGTGGAAGTTGGGAGGATAGGCTGGATTTGATTGAGTTTTCCTACAACAACAGGTATCACACCAGCATTGGGATGGCCCCGTTTGAGGCTTTGTATGGCAGGAAGTGTAGGAGTCCGGTTTGTTACGACGATTATGCAGAGACAGTGGTTTTAGGACCACAGATAGTGCATGATATAATTAAGCAAGTCTGCATGATTCGTCAAAGGATGAAAGCAGCTGAAGATCACCAAAAGAGTTATGCAGATTTGTACCGTAGGGACATTGACTTCGCATTAGGTGATAAGGCCTTTTGAAAGTGGCACATATGCGAGGGGTGATGAGGTTTGGCCAGAAAGGAAAGTTGAGTCAGATGTTTATCGGGTCGTATGAGATCCTAGAACGCATAGGTGAAGTAGCCTACCGATTAGCTTTACCACCATCGTTGGATCGAGTCCACAACATGTTTCATGTTTTTCAACTCCGGAAGTATGTGAGTGATCCATCAGATAAGCTTGAGGTTGAGAATATAGAGCTAGATGAGTCTCTAACTTATGCGGAGGTTCCAAAGGAGATCTTAGACCGGAAAGTGCGCAAGACAAGGAACAGTGAGACCGTCTTACTAAAGGTACCTTGGACTAATCACAATGTGAAAGAGGTCACATGGGAACCAGAGGAGTCAATGAGAGAGCGTTTTCCTCACCTTTTCGATCAGGTATGTTTGGTTACGGGGACGTAACCGTTGTCTTTTAAGGGGGTAGGAGATGGTCGTATGCTTGTTTTTGGGTTAGTTTGGGTTAACATAGCTATGTTTTTATCATCTTTCGAGTTTGAGTTAGGTGTTTTATCATATATAGTGGGATTTGTTGGTACTTAGAGTAGTTGTTGGGCAGTTTGTGTTGTGTTTGTTGGTTTTTTTTAGTATGTCATGAACTTCGGGAAAGAAGTTCTTTTTAAGGAGGGAAGACTTTAATATATACTACATTTTTCTAAGTCCTGTTACTCGGCCGAGTAATGCGTCGTGTGTTTCTGGTCCGGCTACTGTTCAGGAATACTCGACCGAGTATGGTAATACTCGACCAAGTAAGGGATACTCGCCGAGTATTCTCTATACTCGACCGAGTATCCGGTGTGACGGGCATTATTTCCGAGTTTTAATTAAAGATTATTAGAGTTATAAATTACGTTTAACACTTTTCACTTTTCACTTTTCACTTTTACCAAAACCTAAAAAATTCTACGTAACTTTAATCATCTCTAATCTCTCTTAGGATCGTTGATTGTTCGTGAGTCCTTTTTCCTTTCTCTCTTGCATTGATTTCATCGGTAAGTCACTAGTCTTATGGCTTTGTCAGTTGTCTTTTTAGGGTTTTACCCTAGTATTGGTAATTGGGGAAAATGGGTGTTTTGCATGTTGTGATTGGATCGTATAATTGTTGTTACGTGAAGAATTCGTAGAAGAGCAGTTCTAGCTTCCTTGTTGACTTGTATCATATTTGTGCTAAGGTAGGGTTTCCCTACTCAGTTGATTGCGTAATTGATTTAAGTTTGATGATTGTGATTTAGTTGATCTGATAAATATTGTTGTTGATTGTACTCTTGAGTATTGGTGTTCTGATCAATTTACTATGATCGTGAAGTGCGTCCTCGGCTAAGTGGTGTCACTTGCGGGAGTGGCTTCATGCCCTTGATTCTCTCCTTGTATGTAATACTCCGTATTTAATAATTATATAATGATAATATTTTATTATATTTAGCGAGTTATGCTGAGACGGAATAATATAATAATATAATAATAATAATATACATGTGATGGGTGCATTTTATATAGACTTTTTGTACCGTATTTGCACGCATCTCTATGCATTTTGTGTAGTATTTAGGTACATATGTCCCCCGAATTGTCTACTTTGGTTTCTCTTGTATTATTTGCAGGTATGAACCGGAGAGGAGCATAATCAAGCCTAAAACATGTCCCTATACATGCATTTAGCAGATGAGTTGAGTCAAAGCTTGGAGACTACTATTTTGAGATGCGCAAAGAAGTAAGGAAGCTAGGCGAGCAAAGGAAGAGCTTCATATCGTTAGTGCCTCATTTGAAGAGCCATATATCGAGTTCTACAACTGATATCTAGGTGATTCCAATTGGAGATGAAAGCACATCCTCTTAGCCTTCCAACTCCACCAAAAACACCTGATTTGCCGAAGTAACGAAGAAATGGCGGCCATTTGAAGTTCAGTGCGCAAAGCAGGAAGTACGCGCTGAGTTCGATCGAACACAATTCCTCTCGATTGGCCACTCTAGCTTTTCAATCGACGAACTACTCTACTGCGACCATATTACTCTTCGTTCGACCACCAAACCTCTCGATCGACCTCCTTACTATTCGATCGAGAGCCTACCAAGTCAGACGCAACTCTATTTTAGTCGAGACTCTAATTTATCTAATTTTAGCTTTTCTGATAATAATATCTCTACTATATAAAGAGATAATTAGGTCATTAATTAGGGATCTCTTCCCTGGACTCCTTTCATCACTTTTTTACAATGTAAAAACTTTTATTATGTAGTTCTTCTTCTTGCTTTTTTCCGGATCTAAATTATGTAATTCCTTTTCTCTACTTTATTTAATTTAGTTTCTAGTATTAATTCTTTCCTTTTGCTTCTCTTACTCCTTTACTCCTTTATTCTCCTTGTTTAGTTTAACTCTTATTATTTCAATTATCTTCATCTTTTATCATGCTATTATCTATTATTGCTTTTGTTAGTATTAGTTTCGGTATTATCGTCATGTTTAGCTAATTCTCCCGCTAGGATTTAGGGGATTCAATGAACCGTTGTTAGGTGCTAATTAGGTTTACAGATCTATTGTTGCTATCATGTCTTTGTTGTGACAAGTAGCATTTAATGATAATTAGACGGTTAATGCGCATAATTGTTCTAGTTATATTTGGCAAACCCCGACCTAGATCAAAAGATTGGAAGGAGTGAGACCCGCTACATTCTTTAGAATACTCTAATGAGGGCGAAAGTTAAGTTAGTATTATTTTAGGGAGAACAGAGGACCGAAAGGAGGTATTCACTACCCCTTAGACTGGTGCACGCGACTGATCTGTGACCTAAACTGTGACCATCTGACATTCATTGATGAACCAACAATCCTAGTTCCCTTCTCTTTATAGTTAGACTCTTAAATCTCTTCCTGCTTTAGTTAGCTTTAGTTAAGTGACAGAATCAAACCCCCAATACAGTGACTTAAACAAACTTAGTTTAGCGAGTAGAAGCAAGATAGCCACCCTGTGGATTCAACCTCGATTTCCCTAGCTGCATTAGTTAGAGACCCCCTCGGGTTTATTTTTGATAAGTTTGCGACAGTTGTGTCAAATTTTGGCGCCGTTGTCAGGGAGGCGTTGCTTTTTGCTTGTTTTATTTTAAGTTTATCTTTAGCCTCATGGAATTTATTCCTTGAGGCAGTTCTTATCTTTTACCTTTAGTGTTGTTTTGATAGGTCTTATAGGTCTAGCTAAACAGGATTTTGGAAAAAGATCATAAAAGGCAATGCTTGAGTATCATTGATCCGCAACCTATGTTCCATCATATGGCATAACAGCTGCTGTTTTGTGAGAGATGTGGTACTACGGGGCATAATGCTGCTATTTGTTTTGCGGAGAATGACCGAGTCTATGCCTATCAGTAATATAGGATAGGTCATTATGCTTATCAAAGTGGAGGTTACACAAACTATTCTCCACTTTCGCCGCAGAATTACTATGTGCTGCCACATCTTTATCAGCAACGAAGCTTTCAAAAGACTTCATATTCCTTACCGCCACAACAACAATTTGCTCCCTCTACTATCAACAAGGAAGAGTTAGCTGAATTGAAGTCGTTAGTACATACACTTGCATTTCATGTGCAAGAATCTGAGGAATTTAGAAATGCTTCTATCAAGAGACTTGAGTTTCATTTGGCTCAAGTAGCTGCCGAGCAAGATGTTGATATGTATGACTCGGAAATTGATGACATTGTCAAAAATGAAGCATCAGTTGAAGACTTCAATGCTGTTCCGTATGAAAAATTCGATCAAGCTTGCTTCAGTATTCGATCGAATGACTTATTTGAGGAGGAGTTCGATCGAACATATTCTTTTGTTCGATCGAACAGTTTATTCGAGGAGGACCTCGATCGAACAGCCACATAGATTGTTCGATCGAGCATTGCTGAGGAAAAAGACTTCTATCGAAAAGTCACAGGGGGTGTTCGATCGAGCAGTTTGGGTGAAAAACGCTTTCGATCAAATTTATTAGCTATGGACAGTGTTGATTCATTATTCACGCCTATTACGTATCACATTAAGAAGGTAAATGAATACCAATCCTATCCGACTAGAGGTATTGCTATTCCTTTAGTTGATTACGATAAGATTCTTTCTATTCCTTCCGTTAGATCATTTACTACTATGGATTTAACGCATCCGCCCTAGTTTGGGAGCAAGTTGGAGGAATATCTTCGTGTTTCTTCTTATACAGGTCTTGACAGCTTAGAAAACTCGGGAGGAGGATTTGAAGGATCTATCCCGCGTAAGAAGAAGCCGCGAGAGAAGTCTAATAGTAACGTAATTTAGTCGAGACTCTAGTTTACCTTATTTTAGCTTTTCTTATAATAATATCTCTACTATATAAAGAGATAATTAAGTCATTAATTAGGGATCTCTTACTTGGACTCCTTTCATCACTTTTCTACAACTTAAAAACTTTTATTATGTAGTTCTTCCTCTCTATTTTTTCCGGATCTAAATTATGTAATTCCTTTTCTCTACTTTATTTAATTTAGTTTTTGGTATTAATTCTTTCCTTTTGCTTCTCTTATTCCTTTACTCCTTTATTCTCCTTGTTTAGTTTAGTTCTTATTATTTCAATTCTCTTCATCTTTTATCATGCTATTATCTATTATTGCTTTTGTTGGTATTAGTTTCAGTATTATCGTCATGTTTAGCTAATTCTCCCGCTAGGATTTAGGAGATTCGGTGAACTGTTGTTAGTTGCTAATTAGGTTTACAGATCTATTGTTGCTATCATGTCTTTGTTGTTACAAGTAGCATTTAATGCTAATTAGACGGTTAATCCGCATAATTGTTCTAGTTATTTTTGGCAAACCCCGACCTAGATCGAAAGACTGGAAGGAGTGAGACCCGCTACATTCTTTAGAATACTCTAATGAGCGCGAAAGTTAAATTATTAGTATTTTAGGGTGAATAGAGTAACGAAAGAACGTATTCACTGCCCCTTAGACTGGTACACGCGACTGATCTGTGACCTAAACTGTGACCATCAGACATTCATTGATGAACCAACAATCCTAGTTCCCTTCTCTTTATAGTTACTCTTAAATCTCTTCCTACTTTAGTTAGCTTTAGTTTAGTGACAAAATCAAACCCCCAATACAGGGACTTAGACAAACTTAGTTTAGCGAGTACAAGAAACATAGCCTCCCTGTGGATTCGACCCCGACTTCCCTAGCAGCATTAGTAAGAAACCCCTCGGGTTTATTTTTGATAGGGTTGCGACAGCCGTGTCAACATTTATTATAGTACTCCCACCCATATACATACTACCCTTATCCACCTTTTGTTGGAGTATGTGTCCTCAACAATAGTGCGATCACATAATTAAATCTTATAATAAGAATACGAAAGGGATGATAAATTATATAGTCAACTGATCAACATTAATCAGTAATGATTGGCTAACTAGAGTTTGACATTACTGTCATTTGACGGTGGTGATCAGTTGATCCCTTAAGATCACATCTATAAGATGAGACCCAAATAAATAATTAATTAATTGTATGCGATACAGATTAATTAATCCCTTATATGTATGAGTTGGATTTTGTATCTTATTGTAATGTGATTAAATAAGATTCGATTTAGTGGATTAATATATTAATTTATTAAATTAGTAGAGGTTTTATAAATGTTTTGAGATAGAGGTAATTAGTTATTTATATTTACAAAAGGTTGTAAATTTAACTAACTACCAATTATGGGACCCATTATATATTGATATAATGGTAGTATACTACTTAAGTGTTGGGTTTATATAATTAGATTAATTATAATATTTAATTGTTAAATGATTATATTAATAATTAATGATATAAGATAATTGATCACATGATTTATAAGCATTTGTGGGACAAATGTTAAAAATCAAATTTGGACAAAAATGGCACATGGCCACCGGATTTGGAGAGTATTATTATACTCTTTTCTTTGTCCAATTTTTCAACCAAAGTCATGTGCATATGACATTGGCTTCTTACACCATAATGATTAAACCTATTCATACACTCAAATCAAATGCATTAGAATAAAATAAGAAGAAAAATACTCCCTTTAGAAGGGGTGTGCCGTGTGCTTGCCTATAAAAGGCATCCATGTGCTTGTCTTATTTTCTTCAAACTTACACTATTGTGTTTTTACATGCAAATTTCTTATAGTCTCTAAATACACCAACTCTCTATATACTAATATTCATCTATCTATTACTAGAGTAGTAATACATGAAATATTGGCATATATATTAGGGATTAATACTACATAATATCTAGTTAATATTAGTAGTATTTTTGGGTTAGTCTTGGGTGCAACTTAAAGTAGGCATTCTACATTTGAATGCATGAAGATTCTTGGAGGATCATCCATAATATGTTCCAGCTCAAGATCATGTGAAGCTAGGGGGCCTTACTTGTGCCAATTTCGAACCATTTAACAATGTAAGGAACATTGTTTTTTTGTTTATCTCTTTTATTTTGTTATGCGTGCAACTAGATCTACATAAATATAAATTATAAGTAATTTATAAGATGATTAGATGAGTATAATATGTGTATATGAACCTAACAATTGGCATCAGAGCTTTGGTGTTGCATGCATAATCAGTTTGGTTTTTCCGAGTTAATTGTAACATAATTAAAACGTGATATTTTGTTATTTATGAGGATAAAGCCACGGAAATTTTTGCATGGTATATATTCTGGTTCTAAAATGTTTTTAGGTCATATTGATGATTTATGAATGATTATTGCTTATGAACTTTTTATGAGTAAAATGAACTTTTATTTACTAAAAATAGTTAAACTTCACTACTGGCCACGATCTTTAGTATGACTTCACATGAATATTTTATGTATTGTATGTAAAATTTCGTATTAATGTGATTAATATTTCATGATTTATGATTTTTATGTGATAAATGACTAAAAATAGTTAAACTTTGTAACAAGCCATGAAATTTTAATATGATGTCACATGCATATTTTACAGATTGTATGTAAAATTTTAGATAAATGTTATTTATTATGCATAATTTATAATTTTAATGGTTAAAATGATATAAATAGTGGCTATTTTTAGCAAAAATAGCTAAAATAAATTTTATGGCATGAAATTTTTCCCTAATGTTGTATATTTGATATGAACATCAGATCTAAAGGTTCATGATTAATTTTGATTGATTTGATATGTTTATTGATTTTTATATGATAAAATTGATAAAAGGGCAACTTTATTAGTCATAAAAATAAATTCGAAATTTTTGGTTGAAATTTTGCGATTTCCAGGTTCTGGAAATTATTTAAGAATGTTCAAAATTTTGATTTTGATTTTTGCACAATTTTTATGTTTAATTTGGAATCTAATGGTAAAAGTTATGTTTTATATGATTTATTAATGAAATAAATTATAAATATTTTGTGGGCAAATTTTATTGAGTTTTTGGAATCTTGAATACATTCCAGTATATACAAAAATGTGATTTCGAATTTTTCGAATTTTTATGATTTATTGGGCATTATTTCATAATTGTTATGGTTAAGAGAAGTTTAATAAGAAATAATAGAAAACCAAGTTGAATTATTGTCAAAAATTAAGTAAGAACTAATTTTTGAGTCCTAATTGAGTTAGGGTAATTAACTTGAGCTTAAATTTGATTTAAGTATTGATTTGTTATTTTATTAAGTTATTATCACGCGTTTCCATAAAACCGGATTATATACGATATAAGGTTTAAATAGGGTGATTTGGCACATAATTTGGCATGATAGATACATATTATAATGCTGCAGGTTTCTTTGTTGAATGTCATATTTTATTTATATAATTTTGAATTATGTAATTTTATCTTAGTATGGCCTTAGTTTTAATCGGTATTACCCTTAATGTAAGGGAATACCGATTCGGTTGTAATTTAATGTGATCTCGTATCAGTTTTATTTTTACTAATTTTTCATTTTAAAAATGTATAATAGGAATAGCTATGTATTTTCTTATTATTTGTAATTCCGGAGTTTCTTCAAGACGGTGCCATGCGGAAAGGCGTTCCGATCAAGATCGTGTTACCTTGGGAAGCGTGCCACTTAAAGTTCAAGGGACCGATGGAGTTGGTTTCCGAATATGTAATAAATTATTTGATTTTCTATTTTAGGAAGGCTATACTAGGAAATTCTTATTTGCTTTGCATTTCTTTTAATATGTTGCATGCATTGCCAAATCGCCATAATAACACATGCATATCATATCGAGTCTTCGACCGTTTCAATTATAATTATCGATAATTCTATTTTTAGCTAACTTATAATTGATAGATAATAAATTGACAAGACCTTTACTTTTAAAAGATTGAGACTTAGCCTTACCAAATAGTAGGAGCCCATGAATCTCAATTTCATATAGGTACAATACGGTATTGAAATATTATACCGGGGTGCTTGCTTTGACGTTGGGTAAGTGGGGTAATAAATAGTTATTACACTTCGAAAATTTGGTTGATCTCAATGAAGGTATTTTGCGACCGTAGCAGCAATAGGTTCGGGCTAAAGATGAACTTAACGTAAATTCATCGACCGAGAGTTCTAATTGTAGAATCGGTTATGAGAGTTAACCCACCAAGTTGTATTAGTAAAGGTTGTAGAGGGACCGTTATCCCACAATCGAGCTAGTATGGATTTGGATCTCGGAATCATTTATATAATTGGGTGGAGGTCATTATATAAATACTAGAACATGCTAAAATGTTTTAGATATAACGATGAATGTTTAATTTTCCCACTATTTCGTTGTTTTTAATGTTGTTCAATTTCATTACTCCTTCTCATATGCAATATCATTCGATTGTAACACGAGTCTCCGCTAAACCACTATTGCTATCGATAATGAATCTCTTTCTAAAAATCAACCATATCATAGAATGTGGACTAGCTCCATAGGAATCGTTCTATTCCATAGAATTCCATAGGAGTTGACCTATGTCATATAAGATTAGCATCTTAAAATTCCTAACATACCTATGTTTGATTTCTTGTGAAGAAATATGACTAGAGGTAATGATTAGTCAAAATATATTTTGATTATATCTTCTATGCATCCATGGTTCAAAAGTCTTATTGCTCAACCTAAACACTTGTCATTAAGCACTTAAATTGTTAAGAACGTGACAATGTTAAATTGGTAAATTAATTTGTTAGAAATTTTGATTAACCAAATACCACCATAGAGTTCATCCTTGTGAAGGATTAACTAGGAATTTATATGAAGATAAGTCTTCATCAAGTAGAAATTTTTGAAGAGAGTGGGAGCAATAAGAAGTAAAGTTCCTATCTTAATTGTTAAGGATAGAACCAAGCTCGAAAGAGAAAGTGTTAGACACTAAAATAGAAACAAACCCCAAATAAGTAAAGATCAAGGAAGTTGGTTGTGTGACTCATACACATTCCTTCTTGAATATCTATAACATTGACATTGCATTCTTGCGAATTTTCATGTCATGAGTATTTCATACTAATATGTGAATCAAGTTAGAAATTGCCACATTTCATGATTATAAAATATGGCAAAAGGATGTCAAAACCACCTTTCTAAATGGGTATTTAGAGGAGGATGTGTTCATAACACTATCCGAGGGTTTTGAAAATCCTTAGAATCCTAACTTTGAATAATCGTATGACGACTAGCAATAATAAATTTTGAAATTTACAAGAATGGAACTAGAGTAGTTGCCATTTAATCCATGGACATATAAGTGTTATAGTGTACTCATTTTAGTTTTGTATTTAGAATTGTACCTTAATGATTGTCATGATGTACACTAAGTCTAAATAAGAATATAATTCAAGTTTTTGTAGAAAAAGGCAAAGGGTTTCTTTTATGAAATTAAAACAAGCGTTGTGCCCTTATATACCACGATTAAATTATGGTGGGACTATACAAATCAAGGTAATTATATTCAAACTAGAAATAAAATGTCATATATATAAGACTCAAATTGGTGATCCCAAATTATTTCTCATTTCTTGATTGAAAGTCGCATTAAAACTAGTTTTGACTAGTATCCCACACGATTTGATTGTGAATCTCATGAAATGTGCGAATCTTGTATTCAAAGCAAGATGTTTCGTGACTTTTCTTGAAAAGTATAGCGAATAGAATAAGTTATTCACTAAGTTACACTTCAATGTGTATGGTGAAATATATTTTCAATCTTAGAAGGTCATTATTACTTCTTGTCTTTTACCGACGAATGAGGTAGATACTAGGTATCCACTTAATGAGGTAAGAAGAGAAATTCTTTGAATAATTTCAATGAATTCTTCTTATGAAGTATAAAACCAAAGTATTAGTACTTTGTTAAAATAGGAAACTATAAAGTAATGACTTTTATCTGCACCAAAAGAGTGTGATATGGTATCACAAGTTCACTTTCATTAAGATATGATTGAATCTTTACAATGTAGGTTGGAGGTAGTTTATGTTATAAAATTTTGTTTGGCATTTAATTTTTACACTATAACAAAACATGGTTAAATCAATCATCTACTTTTCATATGAGATATGGTTAGGCATGGTACCTAAATTATAGCTTGTTTCGATAGTAAACATGTGCTCTCTCTTCCTACATGATCACAAGAACAAAGGATTTGTGGCTCGTGATGCTGTCTATTAAGAAAAGAGGATTATTTCTTAAAGGCAGAGTGGGAGAAAATGTTCTAGAGCCACAAACTGAGAATAAGACGTAGGAAGATGTTCCTTCTTGGTCAAAATAAGTAATAATTTCTTCGAAATCTTAAGTGGACAGGAGTCATGCTTGTAACTTATTAAGATGCTTTATCTAGTTTCAACTCCGCAAAAGCCTGAAATGAGCATAAACATGAAAATTTTTATTTAGCTTAGTTGGTTGGCGGCAAAGGGTTTTGCACGCAACAACAACGCCTCATTAAATTCGGATTTTAGAGTTGTATTTTCAAATCATCTTGCATAAGTTTTTGAAAATCGCTACTATCCTAAAGTAGGATGCGAACTTAAGAGGAAGTCTTAGGTAGATGTCAAAGAGTTGAATTGTATGTTTTGATCATGTGATAGACATTTCTCAATTTATCAAGTAGTTCTGGTTATACATGAAGTTTAGTGGGAGTAATGTTGTGTTAATAGTCTTATATGTGAACGACATATTAATCATTGTAAATGATGGAAGACTTAGGAGAAGAATAATACATCTCTAAGTTATCCAGACCTATAAAGATAGAGGTTATTAGCGCTAAATAAACATTCTTATGTTAATAAGAATCTTGACAAGTTCAAAAGTATTGAACATATAGAAATTGAATCCACATGCTTCCGCCACGGGATTAATTTGTTACGCTAAGATGTATCACCATTCTTAAATTTCGTATACTTGGAGTATGACGAAAAGTTACAAATTGAATCTTTGAGAGAAGTCTCTATATAGCCACATACTTCATTGGTTAGTACTCAGGAAGTACTAAAAATATGAAGCTAAGCATTTAGAATTGGGATAGATTTATGTGCAAGGAGTTACACAAAAACCATATTCTAAATAATTAAAAATGGTTAGAGAACCATCTTGGCTTTATTTATTAACGAGGATATCTGCTAGCAACATCCTAGGCAGTTGAACAATAAGATATACACAACGGAAATTGAGTACACTTGCAATAATGACATATGCAAGAAGGAAGGGATGATATTAGGATTCAGTTTGAGAATTGGAAGAACTATGGTAGTTCGTTCCAATAACCGAAGATCCTATCCCTACACACTTTGAGGACAGTGGGCGTTATTCAAGGCCAGAGATCCTGTGTCTAGATTTGATCTAGACACGTACTCAAAGAAGTTCTTATAATACAAAATTATTCACAAAAATGGGAAATAGTATATAGTAAGGCTAGAGAAAGTTCAATATATTGCTAAAACTTTCTAACCAAGGCTTTTTCATAGGCTAAGCATGATAAGTCATGCCATTTCAATTGACTTGAGATGTATAGTTATATACAATATTTAGTATGGATTATAGATTATGTAGTAATTGACATGGTATCAATTTTATATATGTGATAATGCATTGAGTTTTATTAAAAACTCTTTTGTTACTTTGTTATATCTAAATAGGTTGTATGGACAACGTTGAACCCTATTAAAGTGAACTGGATCAACATAGTATTGGCCCCTAGTTGCTTATATGAGGTGACGTCTCGAAGTGATTAGAGTGTGATGCGATTGATGGCAGGTTCAAGTGTCATAGAGTCATATGGGATGACTAGTCGATCACATAGGCAGGCTGTATAAGACAATCTGTTGGGCAGTGACCCCTTACATAGTTCTGGTAATTCATATACAGCCTGGTTGTGTCAAGAGCTACTATAGTATTCTTATGAGTCGATTCTTTGATTAAAGATTATTCGCCCAAGATGGCACAATTTCTGATTGGCTTTAATTTATGCTCTCCGACTGTCGTAACTGAAGTCAAATGGGTATCTTTTGGGTTATGATGAACTGTAGCTATACAAAGGGGAGAGTGCGATAGGAATTGTCCACCCCCTTGTCAGGGTTATCTAAAATCTCAGGGCCACTCGAGGAGTAGTTAACTGAAAATGCGTGGCCACGCTCGGAAGGTATCTAAGGTTGATAATTTCGGTCAGACTGTTACTCTCCAGATCGAGGAAACCACTCTAGCTATGATCAAATGCAAGTACGACCTGCAAGACACCTTGCATTGAGTGGAAGATTGTAATAGGACAAGAGAATTGGTGACGCACACTTGTCTCGGACACGTGGGAGATTGTTGGAGTATGTGTCCTCAACAGTAGTGCGATCACATAATTAAATCTTATAATAAGAATACGAAAGGGATGATAAATTATATAGTCAACTGATCAACATTAATCATTAATGATTGGCTAACTAGAGTTTGACATTATTGTCATTTGACGGTGGTGATCAGTTGATCCCTTAAGGTCTCATCTATATGTAGGGTAATATCCGTATAAGACCCTTTAAATTTAAGGATTATAACGTAAATTTAATATGTGAAACATGGTCATAAACGAAAAACATAATGAAACGATAAAGATCAAGTAATAACCTCCGGTCCTAGTGCAATTCGGCAATGAGAGATCAAAGTAGATCTCCTCCTAATTGTTGCACCCAAGATTGTCCGAGAAATGCCCTTGTGCTAGAATGAATCCCCTAATTGCCTTGCAATATTGAGAGGATTGTTTTGTGAGTTTTCGTTGGATGTGAGATCCGAATTTTGAGAGGCACTTTTCTCAAAACCCTAGTTTTCATACAAATGAAAATGCTTAGGTTAACAAAAGAGGAGATGGCTCCTTTTGTTTATGTTTGGCTCGGCCAAACCGAGTGAGAGGGGAGCTCATGGGCTTTTTCATTTCCTCTTCATATAAACTCGTGGTCCGAATCCAAATTACTAAATGTATATGACACGGTCTAATTATAAATCGTCATCGGTTATCGGTTATTAAAGCATCAACTAATAAGACGGATTAGTTGAATTATTAATACATGTCCGACAAAGACAATATTGTATAATTATATTCAATATACATTAATCAAATATAAATCGTTTATATTCAATTCTACGAATTAACTGCTTAATTCGCTTTAGCCATTATTATTTAATCCGTATTAAATAAAATATCTCAACATCACATTTTTGACTAATTAATAGTCAAATAACTCAGACTAACTGGTTAGTCAAATTTGGCATCTTCATGACTGTATTTTCATACCGTCACATCTCTCAAACGTATCCTATAGGTGTGACTTTTAGGGACCAGTTGATCACCGCCATCTGTATGACAATAACGTCAAACTTATCTAGCAAGCCAACCGTTATTGATAAACGTGGACCAACTGATTATGATACAAGAGTATACCCTTTGATCCTTTTAGAGATTTATAAGTCCTTGCACTAACTGTAAAGGACACCAGCCCCAACAAGCTCCCACTTGTTCGTACAAGTGTATGTGCAATGACGTTATCCGCACTAACTGGAGGACACAGCTCCAACAAACTCCCACTTGTCCGTACAAGTGTATGTGCGATAACCGATTCTCGTATTCATTTAAAATTTCTCCCACTCAATGTAAAACAATTTGCAGATCCGGATCCGCAAAGGTCGTATTTTACAATCGATCTGTATCTAGAGTGGTTTCCCCGACTAGAGAGTAACTTAACTGATAAAACGAATTCGTATTCGAGCATGGCCATGCATTTCGATTCTGACTCCTCGAGTGGCCCCGAGAAATATCGAGTACCGATAAAGGCTGAATATTTCCTTCAACTCGAACTCCTTCCGATCTAAGCACAAAGCATGAAATGACCGAAACAATCTACTTGGCCCCCTGTTACGGATGACCGTGAGAAAGAAACCAAAGTCACCCAAAATCTGCCTTAGTCTCAAGAGACAGTCGATAGTCAAAAGAATCGACTCTTAGGATCACTATGGAGGTCCTATCCACGACCGGGCACCGAATGTTGTAAAACATTTAGGACTCCACGTTGATGTCACAATTGTGTCCTACGAGATATCCGTATAAATCGCCTCGTGATTGGTCATCAACTTTGTTGACTTATGGCTCGTTGAACCCACCATCAACCAACGTCACAAAATAATTACCTTGAGTTATCAGCTCACGTGGGTAATTAAGGACCAAAAATATAATGCTTGTTCAGTTCACTTTGTGGTGTTCAAAATTTGTCGTACAAATCCACATGAAAAACAAAATATATATAAAATATCAAAACGATGATGTCGTATAGAGTACAAAAGAAGATGAATCTAATCCATAAAAGAGTACTACAACTTAGGAACACGTTTAATTCCCATGTAATTAACGTGCCCTTCATGCTTATCTTGTCGTAATGGTTTAGTGAGAGGATCTGCTATGTTATCATCTGTAGCAATCTTTTCTATCATCACTTCCTTTTGCTCCACGTAATCCCGGATTAGATGAGCTTTCCGTTGTACATGTCTAGACTTGTTGCTAGACTTTGGCTCCTTAGCTTGGAAGATGGCACCTCTATTGTCGCAATAGATGGTGATCGGGTCATTCGAACTAGGCACTACAGATAGTCCATGTAAGAATTGACGCATCCATATCGCTTCCTTTGTAGCTTCAGACGCGGCATAGTACTCGGACTCGGTCGTAGAATCTGCTGTAACAGATTTGTTTAGAACTCTTCCATTGATGCAGCGCCATTAAGAGTAATAACGAATCCAGATCGAGATTTCGAGTCATCACGATCCGTTTGGAAGCTAGCATCTGCGTAACGATTCGCATAGCTTTTGATTGCCTCCATAAGTCAATGCCCAATCTTTTGTCCTCCGTAGGTACTTAAGAATGTTCTTGACATCCATCCAATGTGATTCACACGGATCTTTGTTGGAATCGACTTGTCATACTCAATGCATTTGCCACGCCGGACGTGTGCATATCATGGCATACATGATTGATCCTATAGCCGAGGCATAAGGAATCCGTGTCATGCGCTCTTCTTTCTCTTCCGGTGTCTCACGGTGACCGAGACTTGCTCAAATGCACCCCTGGAGCCATAGGAAGAAACCCCTTCTTGGAGTTAGTCATCTTTGAATCTCTCTAGGACTTTGTCTATGTAAGACTCTGATCGAGAGATAACATCCGTCGTGATCTATCTCGATAGATATGGATGCCTAGAATTCTTTGTGCCTCTCCCAGATCTTTCATCTGGAAATGGTTTTTCAACCATACTTTCACCGAAGTTAAGAGAGGTATGTCATTCCCAATCAGGAGTATGTCATCGACATACAATATTAGGAAGACAATCTTGCTCCCACTCGACTTGATATAAAGACATGGTTCCTCGACCGATCGCGTAAATCCATTTTCTTTAATCACTTGGTCGAAGCGATGATTCCAACTCCGAGATGCTTGCTTAAGTCCATAAATGGAACGCTTAAGCTTGCACACTTTCTTAGGATGTTGTGGATCGATGAAACCTTCGGGTTGTACCATGTACAACTCTTCCTCCAAAAAACCGTTTAAGAAGGCGGTTTTCACATCCATCTGCCAAATTTCATAGTCATGAAAAGCGGCAATCGCTAAGATAATCCGAATGGAACGCATCATGACTACGGGTGCAAAAATCTCATCGTAGTGCAAACCTGGCACTTGGGTGAAACCTTTAGCAACTAGTCGTGCTTTGTAGATATCTTGTTGACCTTCCACAGAATGCTTTATCTTGTAAAGCCATTTGCATTGAAGGGGACGAACCTTAGCAGGTAAGTCAACAAGATCCCACACGTTGTTCTCATACATGAAGTCCATCTCGGATTGCATGGCCTCAAGCCTTAGCTTTGAGTCAGAACTAGTCATGGCACCTTTATAGGTTGCGGGTTCACTACTCGTTAAGAGTAGAACGTCATCTATGTCATGTTCCTCGACCATACCAATGTATCTCTCTGGAGGAATAGAGACTCTTCCCGACCTCCTAGGTTCCTCAGGAATATTCACCGCATCCGGGATTGAAGGAATTGGTTCCTCCAATGGTTGCTCGGTATTTGGTTCTGGAATCTCCGACAGGTCGAAGGTTCTATCACTCTTTGCATTCTCGAGAAATTCCTTCTCTAAGAATGTCGCACTAGCCGCAACAAAAACACGTTGTTCGGTTGGCGAATAGAAGTAATGACCAAGTGTTCCTTTAGGATAACCTATAAAGTATGTCTTGACCGATCGCGGGCCGAGCTTATCCTCGTGTCTCCACTTGACATAAGCCTCGCAGCCCCAAACCCGTATAAAGGACAAGTTAGGGACCGTTCCCTTCCATAGTTCATATAGAGTCTTGTCATGACTTTAGACGGACTTCGGTTAAGTATTAGAGCGGTGACGAAGAGCATAACCCCACAATGAGTCAGGCAACACGGTGTGACTCATCATGGATCGAACCATATCAAGTAGTGTTCGATTTCTCCGTTCGGACACACCATTCAATTGAGGTGTTCCAGGTGGAGTTAACTGTAGGGCAATCCCATGCACAGTCCTTTAGGTGTTGATCAAACTCGTGAGAAAGATACTCGCCACCACGATCTGAACGTAGTGTTTTAATCTTTCTATCCAATAGGTTCTGTACCCTATTCTGGTATTCCTTGAATTTCTCAAAGGATTCACTTTTGTGCTTCATTAAGTAGACATAGCCATATCTACTTAAATCGTCCGTGAAAGTGATAAAATACCTATAGCCTTCTCGTGCGGTGATTGACATAGGACCACATACATCCGTGTGTATGAGTCCTAATAGGTCAGCAGCGCGCATTCCAACACCTTTGAAGGAAATCCGAGTCATCTTACCGATGAGACATGATTCACACGTGCCAAATGATCGAAAATCAAAGGCCGAGATAGCTCCATTCTTTATGAGTTGTTTTACGCGTTTCTCATTAATGTGTCCCATACGGCAGTGCCATAGATACGTTTGATCTTTGTCACCAACCTTTAACTTTTTATTCATTACGTGTAATATTTCGGTGGTCTGATCTAAAACATAAATTCCGTTCATGGAGACTGCCTTGCCATAAATCATATCGTGTAAAGAGAAAATGCAAGTATTATTCTCTATTACAAATGAAAAACCAAGTTTGTCAAGTGCGAAAACCGAAATAATGTTTTTCGAAAGACTAGGTACATAATAGCAGTCATATAATGACAACTCAAATCCGCTAGGAAGCTGGATCACATATGTCCCCTTTGAGATGGCAGCCACTCTTGCTCCATTCCCAACACGCAGGTCCACCTCACCCTTTACGAGGGGTTCGATGTTTCGGAGCCCCTACACATGATTACACAGATGAGAACCACAACCAGTATCAAGTACCCAAGTTCCGTAACTTGCGTGGTTAATCTCAATCATATGAATAAAAGTAGAAGAAGAAGACATACCAACAGGTTTAACACGACCTGCCTTTAAGTCCTCATGATAAACAGGACATGTACGCCTCCAATGCCCAGTCTTGTGGCAGTGATGGCATTCCATGTTTTCGGTTTTGCTCTTTGTCGCGCCTGATGAGGTGCTCGACTCACCAGGCCCACTCTTACCTGAACCCGACTTCTTGAACTTCGGTTTGCCTACTGCTAGGCCTGGCTGAACTTTGCCCTTACCCTTGCCCTTGTTTGACACAACGAGAATATCTTGTTTCATGCTCCCACTGAACTTCATGTCCTTCTCGGTCTGTACGAGAAGGGAGTGCAGTTCATGGGGACTTTTCTTCAAATCATTCATATAGTAATTCGCTCTAAATTGCGAAAAACCATCGTGGAGTGAGTGAAGCATGCGGTCAATAACAATGTTCTCGCTGATCTTACAATCAAAGGTCTCGACTTCTCGACATTCTCAATCATCTTTGAGAATGTGTGGGCTAACCGGTTGGCCTTTTCGGAGTCTCGCATCAAAGAAGCGAGTGGTATGCTCATAGGTCACGATTCTCGGTGCTTTCGAGAATTCCTTGGTGAGCGTGGTGAAAATCTTGTTTGCACCTTGGGCTATGAAGCGTTTCTGCAAATTGGGTTCCATTGCAAAAATGAGTACGTTTTTAATCGCACCCGCTTCCAAGGCGAAATCGTTATACTTGTCGATCTCGTTAATTCCAGCCGTGGGGCCTGGGTTTGACGGCATGGGCTCAAGCAGAAATCGAGCTTCCGTCGTCGGCGCGGCAAGATTCCGTAATGCGGCCTCCCATCCGCGAAGTTTGATCCATCATTCTTTGATCGAGTTGACCGATTCATCTGATTCATGAAGATCCGAAGCCAGGACTCACGGTCCAATGTGGCACTTGGCATTGGGTCGTTCAAGTGACCAGCCATATTGTTATTAGCAGTTTATGTGAACGTGATCTACACTGAAAAAGAAAGGAAAAACAAAACGAAATAAGCAACTCATCGAGGTGATTTAAGTCTATTAAAATTCATTTTAATCGTGTAGACTCATTGCACTTGTATAATTGATCTTCCTCAAGAATAATACAAGTGATCCCAAGACTCAATTTCCGTAAATTGATAAGCCAACTGTTTAGCTAGTTCTTCCGTAAAAACTCTTGGTCGATAGATTTCTGGAAATCCTATCTATAGTCCACCATAATCACAGGATCGTACAAGTGACCATAGTGTTGAGATAAAATAAGTCAATCGGTTCCAACTTACCCGACGTAGAAGGGGTCATATTATGCCTACCGACGAAGAAGGGATTCATTGGAGTTTGACCTATAAAGACCGTTCTCAATTTTTGATTATACGAGGAAGATCCCATCAACTAAGTTTCAATTCATTTTAAGTGAACGAATAACTAGCAACTGCGTGAATGAATTAATTTAGATGATGGCTTAAATCGTGTGACATGAGAATGTCAAAGAAAACTAACTCGAGACCTCTATATGTGTCAGTTTTCATGCAATTATTAGGTGGTTTGGTTTTTAGGCGGAAAATGATGCATACTATCGTTGCGATAAAATAAATAAATGAATGCAATACGTAAATAAAAATTCCTAGTGTGGCCTATCCTAGTAAAAAGAACATAATACAACATTGGAATCCACCGTTGGACCCGAAAAGCTTGTCTTGATGTTCCATCTTTGTCCATGTAGCGGGAGTGAGCATCCGGTCTCCTTCTTTAGTCTTCTCAAAATTACAATTAAAATTTACAAAATATAAACCTATTTACATTCTAAATAAAAAACTGTAATTAAAAGAAATAAAGGGAGATACGAGATCTCAAAATACAACCAAGACCGTGTTCCATCATTACGGTAACACGTTCTACTAAGGCCACACTAAGTTACAACCGTTTGCAAAAATAAATAAATACGTAATTAAAAGCATTCAAAAATCAAAATAACGATAATTAAAGTGCATCAACTAAATTAAATTTATTCGTGACATAATTCCGTAATTATGTTAAATTTATCCAAACCACCAAAGATAATTAAAATTATATGACAAAACCGCTTTAGTCAAGTTAATTTTAATCCGAGATAATCCGTTACTATAAATCGTTTTAAAGTAACTTAATTTTACGTGGGTGAACCGTTTCACTATCAAGCGAGAGCATAAATTCGTTTTATGCAACAAAAGGGCCGAAAAAAAAAAACAGAAATTTTTTTTTCTTTTACTGTTGGGCGTGAACAGTACCCACGTTTTTTTTTTTTTTTTAAAAATGCTGTAAAGCCGAGAGCATCAAAAAGCGAAAAAAAAAAAAAAAATTCATACGGCTCAAAATCGTGAGCAACAAAAGATCAAAACAAAACGGTTTGATAAAACACAATTGCAATTTTAATCTAATCCGTATAGAAATCAAACTACAATTGCTACATCTTCAACATATTGCAATAATTATCGGTTAAAATTACAACATGTGAAGAACGATTGAAAACAAGAGATCGAACGATCTAACAAAATGTGTGGCACGCAAATCAATGCAAAAACAGAAAACAGGCCGTGACATAAGGCCACACGGTTTTCAAAAAATTTTCGAGACAAAAATTTGTGCCACACGAAATTTTATGCAATCACTTTGATAGATCTTTTACACATTGCAATGAATATCGATTACAATACAATATGCAAAGATCAAAATGAAAACAAAACAAAAGACAACCATCACCGTGTATACAAGACACGGATCCCAAGGCACAAAACACAAAAAAAAGCGCAGCAATTAAAAAAAATTGCCGAGAAAAAAAAATTGGCAGCCGTGACATTTTTTTTGAACAAAAATTCATCGATTCAAAATTCGTTTGATGAAAATCACATAGAAAAATTTACGTGGCCTCGCTCTGATACCACTTGTAGGGTAATATCCGTATAAGACCCTTTAAATTTAAGGATTATAACGTAAATTTAATATGTGAAACATGGTCATAAACGAAAAACATAATGAAACGATAAAGATCAAGTAATAACCTCCGGTCCTAGAGCAATTCGGCAATGAGAGATCAAAGTAGATCTCCTCCTAATTGTTGCACCCAAGATTGTCCGAGAAATGCCCTTGTGCTAGAATGAATCCCCTAATTGCCTTGCAATATTGAGAGGATTGTTTTGTGAGTTTTCGTTGGATGTGAGATCCGAATTTTGAGAGGCACTTTTCTCAAAACCCTAGTTTTCATACAAATGAAAATGCTTAGGTTAACAAAAGAGGAGATGGCTCCTTTTGTTTATGTTTGGCTCGGCCAAACCGAGTGAGAGGGGAGCTCATGGGCTTTTTCATTTCCTCTTCATATAAACTCGTGGTCCGAATCCAAATTACTAAATGTATATGACACGGTCTAATTATAAATCGTCATCGGTTATCGGTTATTAAAGCATCAACTAATAAGACGGATTAGTTGAATTATTAATACATGTCCGACAAAGACAATATTGTATAATTATATTCAATATACATTAATCAAATATAAATCGTTTATATTCAATTCTACGAATTAACTGCTTAATTCGCTTTAGCCATTATTATTTAATCCATATTAAATAAAATATCTCAACATCACATTTTTGACTAATTAATAGTCAAATAACTCAGACTAACTGGTTAGTCGAATTTGGCATCTACATGACTGTATTTTCATACCGTCACATCTCTCAAACGTATCCTATAGGTGTGACTTTTAGGGACCAGTTGATCACCGCCATCTGTATGACAATAACGTCAAACTTATCTAGCAAGCCAACCGTTATTGATAAACGTGGACCAACTGATTATGATACAAGAGTATACCCTTTGATCCTTTTAGAGATTTATAAGTCCTTGCACTAACTGTAAAGGACACCAGCCCCAACACTATAAGATAAGACCCAAATAAATAATTAATTAATTGTATGCGATACAGATTAATTAATCCCTTATATGTATGAGTTGGATTTTGTATCTTATTGTAATGTGATTAAATAAGATTCGATTTAGTGGATTAATATATTAATTTATTAAATTAGTAGAGGTTTTATAAATGTTTTGAGATAGAGGTAATTAGTTATTTATATTTACAAAAGGTTGTAAATTTAACTTACTAGCAATTATGGGACCCATTATATATTGATCGATATAATGGTAGTATACTACTTAAGTGTTGGGTTTATATTATTAGATTAATTATAATATTTAATTGTTAAATGTTTATATTAAAAATTAATTATATAAGATAATTGATCACATGATTTATAAGCATTTGTTGGACAAATATTAAAATTCAAAATTGGACAAAAATGGCACATGGCCACCGGATTTGGAGAGTATTATTATACTCTTTTCTTTGTCCAATTTTTCATCCAAAGTTATGTGCATATGACATTGGCTTCTTACACCATAATGATTAAACCTACTCATACACTCAAATCAAATGCATGTGAATAAAATAAGAAGAAAAATACTCCCTTTAGAAGGGGTGTGTCGTGTGCTTGCCTACAAAAGGCATCCACGTGCTTGTCTTATTTTCTTCCAACTTACACTATTGTGTTTTTACATGCAAATTTCTTATAGTCTCTAAATACACCAACTCTCTATATACTAATATTCATCTATCTATTACTAGAGTAGTAATACATGAAATATTGGCATATATATTAGGGATTAATACTACATAATATATAGTTAATATTAGTAGTATTTTTGGGTTAGTCTTGGGTGAAACTAAAAGGAGGCATTCTACATTTGAATACATGAAGATTCTTGGAGGATCATCCATAATATGTTCAAGCTCAAGATCATGTGAAGGTAGGGGACCTTACTTGTGCCCATTTCGAACCATTTAACAATGTAAGGAACATTGTTTTCTTCTTCATCTCTTTTATTTTGTTATGCGTGCAACTAGATCTACATAAATATAAATTATAAGTAATTTATAAGATTATTAGATAAGTCTAATATGGGTATATGAACCTAACACCCTTATCCCTTAACCCATCCCCAATTGTAATCCACCAAAAATCCACCATAAATTAGAGACAAGAAAGAGTGAGAAAAAAAGAAGAAAGAAGATCTCATTTTGCTCTCCGCCTTGAGATCGTAAAGTAAACCGTCTTATATTAGCCTTTATATTATTATTTTTATACCATTGACTCGTCCCGACCTTGACCCACCTCTGAACTGTCTTTAACCACCCATTTAACTGTTGTTGACCGCCCAAATAGGGCTTTGACCGTGTGTGTTAAAGGTATTTTTGGGGATTTGTGTACAGCGGTTTAGGGCTTCAGTTTTGGGGCTGTTGCGGGTTGGTTTGGGGTTTGTTTTCGGTGGATCTGGGTCAAGGGGAGAGAGGGTAGTAGGGTGGTGGTCTTGGGTGGCCATGAGGGTTGCTGTAGTGTGGACATGGGCCACCAGCGGCGCGCGCGAAAGGGCTCGAATAAGCCTGCATTTGTGGAGTAGCCACCAATTTTTATGGGAAATTGGAACCGTTCGAATACCTCGTGTCATGCCAAGACACAAAGTACTGACATGAACACTAAGAACTCGTTACCCTTCGTATTCTATGTTTAGAATGACTCTCGTGGATGCCAATGAACACGGATGTTCACAGAGATGTGGAGTAAGAGGTGAGGGTACGTATTAGGAAGCTCTTTAATCGAACACCTAATCCCGCCCGCCTCGATAGCGGCCTCTACTAATGGTTAGGGAAATTATTCATAGTTGATATGTTGTCGATGTAATGCATGCAATGCAACAAACAACAGATTAATCCTACCATGTGAAATTAGACTAAGTTAGTTAGCACGTAATTTAGCACTCAATTGGGTCAAAGTAAGACGTTAGATTCAAATTACATATGAGAACCAAGTAAATAAATCATACATAATAACTAAATGCGATAATACTAAATAATAATAAATAAACAATAATAATGACGATGACAATGATTACAAAGGATTACTTGATCTACGTCAAAAGCACGCTCAAAACGGGATTTTGAAGAAAAAAATAAAAGAAAAGAGAAATTGGAATTAAAAGTATGGAAATACCTCAGGTTAGAGGTAATAATACGATTAATAGACGATTATTTACGTAATTAGGAACTACGTCAAAGCGAGAAAGAATTCAGGGACAAAAACCAACCCAGAACAAGCGCAGCAGCTGCTGCGTCCTAAGGAAGAGGCGCATCACTTCCTGCGTCTGTTCTCCAGTTAGGTTCTGGTTATGAAGTCAAAACCACGGATTGTTAATTTTCGTTGGTAAATTTATACTAATATTGTCATAAGACGAAATAAAGGTGAGAATTTATAGCGGTTTACCTGATTATACGAACTCGGGTCGGATTTAATAAAGGAGCAGATTTGAACTCGAAAATTGAATCAAATAAATAAAAATCAAATATAGAGAATTATACAAAAGAATGAATTTTAAAGAATCGATATGAACGAATCGAACTTCTAAAACTCGGGTTTGAATAAACGACAAATCCCGCAAATATCGAATTATAAAGAATTTATGTCGAATTATGTGTTATAGTTTGAAAGGAATTAGTTAAAACATGATTATATACTGATATGAACGATAGAAACAAAAGAAAATAAGGAAAACAGAAAGTTGCAAAAGCTCGAGGAAGAAGAAGAAGAGCAGGAGCAACGGCAGCCTCAGGAAGAGGCACAGCATGCACTGCGACCCTTCGAAGAGGCGCAGCTGCTGCTGCGTTTCTTCTCGACGTCAGATCTTTGTTGTTTTGTAAATACAGTTTTAAAACACGGTTTTTGAAGACGGTTTTGAACGTGCTTTCGATATAAACTTTACATTATTGATACAAAATAAAATGTACAATAAATAAAATAGGTTTTTACACCTCAAACTTGCTTCTTTGCCAAAACGAGATTGACTAAGTTATCGTTTAGTGATTGCTCGACTCGGATATGTTAATATGAAAGTGCCCTTGTTAAAGGATTTAACAAATTGATTAGATTGATTAAGTGGAGTTGGTCAAATTGGTCGGTCTATGCAACGTGACTGGGACTCAGAAGGATCTGAGCTTACATGGTCGATTGATCAAGCACGTAGGCATCGAAAGCAAAAGCGTGGTCTAGAATGCAAACAGAGAAGAGAAGGGCGGACACTCGCGTCCCAAATATGGAGGCCAAAGGTCTCTATTTATACTAAACACACGAAGGAGGTTAGGTATGGCACGGATACGGAAACTAATCACGGAAATATTCTGTAAAGCATGAAAAGAGGGGTGAGGAAGAGGCGCAGCAGCCACTGCGACTCTTGGAGGAGGCGCAACAGCCACTGCGACTCTTGGAGGAGGCGCAGCACCTACTGCGTCATTTCACCGGAAGTTTCCTCCTTAGCAAGAAAGATTTCAGGATTTTTTAAGGATTTTTGGTAGTTATACACTTTCTTATTCCGTGAAAGACAATATACAGAAGATAATTCCTTAAAGATATTAAATTAAATTAGCAATAACTATCAAGAGAAGTCTAGAACTTTCTGGAACACTCCGACTCGACATTTTAAACAGTTTATAGAAAATGAAGCGGTTTTTGGCCCGGACTCCAAATGAACTCTAATTACTATCAAAACGACCGTATCGATGCGTAGATGATGACCATGAGGTTGACTTAAGTGTTTGAGCTATCATATGTCGATGAACTTATGAACTGTCATAAAATCGTTCCGTGTATCAAACATGCGGCCTAATCATCACTGGGTGGTTGGCGGGAGGTGCAGAATTAAGGTATCTACAGAGCCCCGACTTTGGCTGAGGCTTGGACAAGGCGAAATTTAAAGTATAGCCACCAGGTCAATCGAAGATTACAACCTGATGAGTATGGCGACGCGAGGCGGCTCAAGGGGTCTGACCCAAGGACCTGTTGTCGGGAACATTTTAGAGTCTGTCGACTATCGGGGAGGGTCGTTTAAAGTCCATTAGACTACGTAAAGAAGCTCTCCAGCCATAACAAGAGATCATTCCTGGAGAATATGCCTGTCTTTGTCCTCAAGCAAACTCACGAACTCTGCTAGGGAAATATCGATGACTTTGGGGAATCTGCCTGTCTCTTTCATCAAGCAAACTCTCGTTGGGGAAAATATCGATGACTCCGGGAATCTGTCTGTCTCTGTCCTCAAGAAAACTCTCGCTCGGAAGCATATTGGGAATCTACCTATCTCTGTCCTCAAGCAAACCCTCGTTGGGCAAAATATTGATGACTATGGGGAATCTGCCTGTCTCTGTCCTCAAGCAAACTCTTATTGGGGAAGATATATTGGGAATCTGCCTGTCTCTGTACTCAATCAAACTCTTGTTAGATCGAAAATGGCGCGCCATTAGCACCGCTAGGGAGAAAGATAAAAATAATCGAATCGACAATGGCACGTCCTTAGCACCGCTGAAGAAAAAATCCGTTTGGGTTATGCAAGCGAAATTCCGATAAAGAGGAGAAGCCCAAAAATTGTACGCAGTGATCATGAACTCTCGCCGGGCAACCAACATGTCGTGGCTGTTTGTAGTCTGTTGAAGAAAATGTTGATCTGGAGGAGGTGATCGCCAAAATGGAGCCATATGTTGAGGAAGAGGCGCACAAAGCCTGGACCCACAAATAACGAACTTATAACCGATTTTAACAAATTTTGAGAAAAATATGTTGAGGGAAAGGCACAACAAGAGCTGCGACCTTTGAAATAGGTGCAACTAGTGCTGCGTCCTCTCCCAAGCTCGTCCCTGTATGAGTAAAAACCCGACTTTCAGCCGTGTTTTATTTTAATTTCAAAAACACAATACCTTCATTCCTTTATCAAAACCCAACCAAATTCCGTCGAAAACTTGATTGAATCTCGCCATAAATCATGAATAATCAAGGTATGTGTCTTGCCATTGCTTTGATTCACATTTGTACTTGATTTTAAGTTGAAAAAAATTAGGGTTTATATACCCAATATGCTCGAAAATTCGGGGCTTTTGCCTCAAATGCATCTGCCTTATGAAATTGACATTAGAAATGAGTAATTGGCAATGTTAGGAGCACAACCATATATCCCTTTCGATTTTTCGTCGACTATTAAGGATTTGAGGGCGAAATGAGATGGTTTCTGAGCTAGAACGTAAAACCCCTTCGAAAATGGCCCTATACTAGTTCATTTTTTTATGAAACTTGGTGTTCTGGAACCCTTCAGTAATGGGTAAACTTGCTACCATGTTGGATTTTTGATTTCCGACAGCTCTTTCGGGACACTTTTATATGGCATTTTTGACATTGTAGCGAAATGCTGCCGAATTTTCGGCTCAAACCCGCAACTAGGCTTAGACCTGAACTATTCTTGACCCGTATTACCACACGAGTGGTTAGACTTTGGAAAGCGTGGCCAAAGATGGCCAGAAATGTCGCTTTTTGTGCTCAAAATACTCGAAAAAAGTTTGAAAATGCTTCGAAAAAGCTTGAAATTGTGCTTAACCTTGCTTTGTTTCATTTTGATTGCAGAGGATATTCCTTCCACGTCGGGTAGAGACTTCATGGAGACTGACGCTAACGTTGGGCCCTTCATTGTTCAGGCGATGGAGGAGGACTTAGAGGAGGAGGAGGAGGCCCCACGGAGGCCCAACTTGGGACGGGGTGGCCACCGGCTCGCAGGAGCGCAGGGTGGGCCGAGAAATGGAATGGCCAACATATCATTTGGGAAGCAGAGAGCCACTTCTCGTACAGGACCGCAATGAGTATGGTGAGCCTTCCATTTATCTTTTCTTTTATTCATTTACTTCTTGTAAATTCCTTGTTTGCTTTTTGATTGTTTCGCGCACGTGGTCTTCTATGCGTAAGAAAGCTTTTCTTTTGAATTGATGCAGGATGCCAGAATTATGAGGTCCTTTTATGGCTACATAACGATGATGGATGCCTTCCGAAAGCTGGCGGAGGAGGAGCGGGACATTGTCGAGTAGGGAGCTTTCGGTGCCTTGGTGTGGGCTTGTAGAGAGATCAAGGAAAGGAAGATTCGGGCTATACTTTGCCTGATTCAAGCCTTTCTTGATCGGTTTTGGGAGACGACATCGACTTTCAATATGCCTTTTGGAGAGATCGGGTCACCTTGGAGGACTAGGGCATGATCTCGGGTCTGCCCTGTGGAGAGGAGCCGGTGGTGTGGACGATGACGGCCATGAGAGTAGACTCGACCGAGACGAGGAGTTTGATCGGTTGGAACCTGGCTGTGAGTGCGGCTCAGGATACTGGTTTAGTGCCGAGTTCTTACGTAAGGGACTACTTTGGTGGTAGGGTCCCATCTACGGTGAGGATGGATGCACGCGCGGTGCCTCCACCACCTTGTAGTGCCGATTGGAGGGCCCATTTGTGGTTGTGGTGGTTCTTGTCTTCGATTTACCTCGAAGACAACGGGAAGAGGCTGTTGACGAAGCTTCTTTTCTTTCTTGCTGACTTAGGTAGCCTAGGTCGTTGGGACTGGGTTACCCCGAGCTTTGCGGTCCTCACTTGCTACATGAGGGCCATGGTTCGTCCGGAGTTGATGGAGAAGGGGACTTCTCCTGCCACTGACGGTTCTAGACTTCTGTTAGAGGTATGAATCTTTCTTGCAACTTGTGGACATGGGCCAAGAGTCGGCCTGCGGGCGCGAGCCTCCTTCCAGTCCGTAGTCACGGGCCACCTGCACGCCAAGCCAAATTGTGGACGTGCAGCGGTCTTTTGAAAGCCACGCTCGGTGGCGTTGAAATGCTTTTGACCGGATCGCTTTAGATCGGTCGGTTTCGTCTCGATAAAGGTCTCGATACGATATAGAGATGTTCGGAGTCGCCACCAAGCTTTTGTGGGATCCTTGGAACCCGTCGAATCCACTTTATACCTAGGTCAATCAAGGCAAAAAGCAGTGTTTGACATAGGTACTAAAGATAAGGACTCGTCCCCCTTTTAGCATTCTAAGCCTAAAGTGACTCTCGTACGCCCTGGATAAGGCCATCCACTATCCAAAGGTTCTGAGTAAGGGCTGAGGGTACCTATTGGGAAGCCCTTTAATTGGACACCCAATCCCGCCCATGTTAGCGGCCTCTACTGATCGATCGTGGTTGTTTAAGTGCAAGAGTTGATAAAACGGTTTAAATGTATGAATGCTCATCCAAAAGTCTTAACCTAACATGTGAATATTTTCTAAGTCGGTTGTTTATGCATGTAACAAGAAATTGGTGTCAAAGTTGGATTTAGATTGATTTGCATGTTAAAACGGAAATTAAACATCCATTTACCATATTCGGGTTATGATGCTTAACCCAATCCATTTATTTGAAAAAGTGTGTTTAAAATAAAAAGTATAAAATGCAAACTCGTCAATATGATCCATCACGTATTAGGATTAACCGTGATGGGGATCATCCTAGACACATGCTACAAATGAGGCAGAACAGTGTCAGGCAGCCCCATTAGGGCGCGAGCCTATTGGCGAGGGAAGGGGCTCTGCCCAGATTTTAAAATATGGAAATAGGCAGGCTCTTGGGGCGCGAGCCATGGGGCGAGCCAAGAGGTGCCTCCTGGTTATTAAAAAGGATGTTTAAAATGGTTTTTGCAATGAATGATTTGCAAGTATGATTTGCATGACTCAGAATAATTACTATTATATTAGTAATATTCGTTGTCGGATTTGCAAGTTTGAAAAGTATAGTTTTCAAATAAAATGTAAAATGTTCGATTTGAAATAAATATGTTAAGTTCATTTCATTGTAATTAGCCAAGTTTATCATCGTGCTCGGGTTAAAATCCGACATGGTATGTAGAACCAAGGATGATTATGAATTAGGACTAACATGTTTGCAAGTATAAATAAATGAGAAAAATGGTAAATAAAAGAAAAGGGGGTTGAAATACCCTTTAAAATGTAATTAACCAATAATATCACCGAGTCACGGATTAAACCATCATGGTATAAGGAACCAAGGGTGATTATGATTTATGGTTAAAAAGTTTGTCATAAAAATGATTTGAAACATTTGAAATGGTAAAAACCGATTGCAAATAAGAAAATGAAATTGAGGAAAGACGAACTCAAACACGTTTGAGTCTGACCCAAGAATCCTTAAGAGGCGCGAGCCTCTTTGTGTGGGAAATAATCTGTATACTTCCCTTATTATGCAAGGATTATAACGATTTTAACAGTGATGATCAATAGTCATAAAATAAAAATACATAAAGAAAATAAAGGATTCAGAATTAACCTTCGGTCCTAGCAAAATTGGCCTAAGAACAATATCAAAATAGATATTCGCCTATTGGTTGCACCCAAGACTATATGAGATATGCCCTATTGATTGTGCTAGAATCGATCTAAAATTTTCTGTAAAATTTAGTTGTTTTTGTGTTTTTCTGATGAGAGAGGAGGCTAGGTCAAGGAAAAAAAATTAAGGTAGAATAATTCTCTCCCTTTCTTTCTTATACTGACCGAAAATTAGGAAGAATAAATCTTTCCTAATTTCGGCCCATCTGACCGAAATAAGGAGTATAATCTCCTTATTTTTGGTCTTTCCAAAAATGTATAAAATGTGTTAAATTGTCATCTAGTGAGGATCGAACCCCTGACCTCTTAGTTTGTGTACCCTCACTATTACCACTATGACACATTCATCTTGTTGATATTAAATATAACTGATTACATTTAATTACGAATTAGCAGATTAATTCGTCCAAGGTAACATTACATACATTTAATTAAATATAACTTATTATATTTATTTTACGAATTGACAGTTAATTCGTCTCAACTAATATTACTTAATTTTCATTAAATAATTATCTCATCAACACATTGACTAACTTTTTAGTAATATTGGGCATCAATGTGATTATATTTCTATAACCACATTTCTCAATACACATCCTATAGGTGTGACCTTTAGGGACCAGTTGATCACCGCCATCTGTATGATAATAACGTCAAACTTTCTAGCAAGCCAACCGTTATTAGGTAAACGTTAATCAACTGATTAAAAATACAAAGTATACCCTTGTGAACCTGTAAGAGATTTACAAATGTTATCACACTAATTTGTGGAGGACACAAACTCCAACAAACTCCTACTTGTCCTCACAAGTGTATGTGCGATAACCGATTCTCATATCCTAAAATTTCTCCCACTCAATGTAAAACAATTTGCAAATCTGTATTCACAAAGGTCGTATTTTACAAGCGATCAATATCAAGAGCGGTTTCCCCGACTAGAGAGTAACTTAACTGATAAACGAATCAACATTCGAGCATGGCCATGCATTTCAGTTACAACTCCTCGAGTGGCCCTGAGAAATAACTATACCTGATAAGGGTTGGATATTTTCCTCAACTCGAATCCTGCAGATGTAAGCACAGTATGAAATGACCCAGGAAAAATTTACTTAGCCTCCATTTACGGCAGACCGTGAGAAAGAAACCAAAGTCACCCAAAAACTGCGTTAATCTCAAGAGACAGTCGATAGTCAAAAGAATCGACTCTAGGAACACAATGGATGTCCTATCCACGACCTGGCACCGAATGTTATTTAAACATTTAGGACTCCATTACGTTGTCACAAAAAGTTGTCCTACAAGGTATCGTCATAATCTCGCATCTGTGATCGATCAGTCAACCGTTTGACTTATGGCTCGTTGAACCCACCATCAATCGACTGCACAATATAATAGCCGGAGTTATCAGCTCACATTGGCGATTACGGACCAAAACAAATATAATGTAAATCAGTTCACTTTGTGGCGTTCAATGTTGTCAGTACAATCCACATGAAAAACAAAATATTATATATAAAACGATGACGTTATAAATAGTATATGAAAAAGATAATGTATCGAATCCATAATCAAGTACTACAACTCAGGAACACATTTAATTCCCATAGAAATAACGTGCCCTACATGCTTATCATAATTCAACGGTTTAGTGAGAGGATCTGCGATGTTATCATCTGTCGCAATCTTGTCAATCGCTATCTCTTCTTGCTCCACGTAATCACGAATCAGGTGAGCTTTCCGATGTACATGTCTAGACTTGTTTCTAGACTTTGGCTCCTTAGCATGGAAGATGGCACCTCTATTATCACAATAGATGGTGATCGGGTCATTCGAACTAGGAACTACCGAAAGCCCTTGTAAGAATTGACGCATCCATATCGCTTCCTTTGCTGCCTCCGAAGCGGCATAGTACTCGGATTCAGTAGTATAATCTGCTACAACACTCTGTTTAGAACTTTTCTAGCTGACCGCAGCACCATTAAGAGTGAAAACGAACCCGGTTTGAGATGTTGAATCATCTCGATCCATTTGGAAGCTAGCATCTGTGTAACCGGTTGCGCATAGCTTAGTATCGCCTCCATAAGTCAATACCCAATCCTTAGTCCTCCGTAGGTACTTGAGGATGTTTTTAACAGCTATCCAGTGTGTTTCACCTGGAGTCTTTTGGTACCGACTCGTCATACTCAATGCATATGCCACGTCTGGACGTGTACATATCATGGCATACATGATCAATCCTATTGCAGATGCATAAGGAACACGACTCATGCGCTCAATCCCTTCAGGCGTCGTGGGTGACTGAGACATCCTCAACTGCATCCCAGTCGTCATAGGAAGGTTCCCCTTCTTGGAATTGGTCATGCTGAACCTCTCAAGAACCTTATCCAAATAAGACTCATGACTAAGTGATAACGTCCTTCGTGATCTATCTCGGTAGATACGGATTCCCAAAATGCGTTGTGCCTCACCTAGATCTTTCATCTGGAAATGGTTCTTCAACCATTCTTTAACCGAAGATAGGAGAGGAATATCATTCCCATTCAAGAGTATGTCATCGACATACAATATCAAGAATACAATCTTGCTCCCACTCGACTTGATATATAAGCATGGTTCTTCGACCGATCGAGTGAAACCATACTCTTTTATCACTTGGTCGAAACGATGATTCCAACTCCGAGAAGCTTGCTTAAGTCCATAAATGGAACATTTCAGCTTGCGTACTTTCTTAGGATGTTCAGGATCTATGAAACCTTCGGGTTGCACCATGTACAACTCTTCCTCCAAATAACCGTTTAAGAAGGCGGTTTTCACATCCATTTGCCAAATTTCATAGTCATGAAATGCATCAATCGCTAAGATTATCCGAATGGAATGTAGCATGACTACAGGTGCAAAATTCTCCTCATAATGAAATTCGTGCACTTGAGCGAAACCTTTTGCCACAAGTCGTGCCTTATAGGTATCTGGTTGCGCGTCTACAAAATGCTTTATTTTGTAAAGCCATTTGCACTGTAGAGGTTTTACCTTATTAGGTAAATCAACTAGATCCCATACGTTATTCTCATACATGGAGTCCATCTCGGATTGCATGGCTTCTAGCCATAGTTTTGAGTCGGAACAGGCCATAGCACCTTTATAGGTAGCGGGTTCATTACTTTCTAGGAGTAAAACGTCATTCTCCTCGACCATACCAATATATCTGTCTGGAGGATGAGAGACTCTACCCGACCTACTAGGTTCCTCAGGAATATTAACCGTATCATCAGTTGGAGGAACAACTTCCTCCATCCGTTCCTCGGTCGTTGGTTCTGGAATCTCCGACAGCTCGAAGGTTCTATTACTCGACTTGTTCACGAGAAATTCTTTCTCTAAGAACGTCGCACTAGCCGCAACAAAAGCTCGATGTTCGGTAGGCGAATAGAAGTAATGACCAAATGTTCCTTTTGGATAACCTATAAAGTATGTCTTGACCGATCGCGGGCCGAGCTTATCCTCGTGTCTCCACTTGACATAACCCTCGCAGCCCCAAACCCGAATAAAGGACAAGTTAGGGACCGTTCCCTTCCACATTTCATATGGAGTCTTGTCGACAGCTTTAGACGGACTTCGGTTAAGTATAATAGCAGCTGACAAAAGAGCATAACCCCATAATGAATCAGGCACTACCGTGTGACTCATCATGGATCGAACCATATCAAGTAAGGTTCGATTTCTCCGTTCGGAAACACCATTTAATTGAGGTGTTCCAGGTGGAGTTAACTGTATAGCGATTCCACAGTCTTTAAGGTGTTGATCAAACTCATTTGAAAGATATTCGCTACCCCGATCTGAACGTAGTGCTTTAAACTTTCTACCCAGTTGGTTCTGTACCCTGTTCTGGTATTCCTTGAATTTTTCAAAGGATTCATTTTTATGCTTCATTAAGTAGACATATCCGTATCTACTTAAATTGTCTGTGAAAGTGATAAAATATCTATAGCCATCTCTAGCGGTAATTGACATAGATCCACACACGTTCGTATGTATGAGTCCTAATAGGTCACTAGCGCGCATTCCAACACCTTTGAAGGAAGTTCGAGTCATATTGCCAATGAGACATGATTCACACGTGCCATATGTAGAAAAATCGAATGCGGGAATAGTCCCATTATCGACGAGTTTCTTCACGCGTTTCTCATTTTTGTGTCCCATTCGACAATGCCATAGATAGGTTTGATCTTTGTCACCAACCTTTAATTTCTTATTATTCATGTGTAATACTTCCGTGGTTTGGTCTAAGATATATATTCCATTCATGGAAACTGCTTTGCCATAAATCATTTCATTAAAAGAGAAAATACAGCTATTATCCTTTATTGAAAATGCAAAACCGTCTTTAGCAAGTTCGGAAACAGAAATAATGTTCTTAGATAAACTGGGTACATAGTAACAGTTATTTAAAGATAACTCAAAACCATTAGGGAGTTGGATTACGTATGTCCCCTTCGAGGCAGCAGCAACTCTTGCTCCATTCCCGACTCGCAGGTCCACATCACCTTTTTCGAGAGGTATGATGTTCTTTAGGCCCTGCATATGATTACACAGATGAGAACCACAACCACTATCTAGTACCCAAGTTCCGAAATTTGTATGGTTAATCTCAATCATATGAATATAAGATGACATACCAACAGGAACGACGCGGCCTGCCTTGATGTCCTCACGGTAGATGGGACAGTTCCTCCTCCAATGTCGAGTCTTGTGACAATGGTGGCACTCTATGTCACCTCCCTTGCTCTTTGCTTTGCCTTATGAGCCACTAGTCTCACCAGGCCCACTCTTACTATTTCCTGGCTTCTTAAACTTTGGCTTACCTACAGCTAGGTCGCCATGAGCCTTGCCCTTACCCTTACCTTTGTTGTAAATTGTGAGAACATCCTGCTTCACGCTCCCACTCAATTTCATATGCTTCTCGGTCTGTACGAGAAGGGAGTGTAGCTCATGAGGACTCTTTTTCAAGTCATTCATATAGTAGTTCGCCTTGAAAAGAGCAAAACCATCGTGAAGAGAATGAAGCATTCGCTCAATGACAATGCTCTCACTGATTTTACAATTCAGTGCCTCCAGCTTCTCGACATTCTCAATCATGTGAAGAATGTGTGGGCTAACCAGTTGGCCCTTCTGGAGTTTCGCATCAAAGAAGCGACAGGTATGCTCATATGTAACGATTCTCGGTGCCTTTGAGAACTCGTTAGTGAGCGTGGTGAAAATCTTGTTTGCACCTTGGGCAATGAAGCGTCTCTGCAAATTGGTTTCCATTGCAAAGATGAGTACGTTCTTTATCGTACCGGCTTCCATAACGAAATCACTATAAGCGAGTGACTCGTTGGCTCCTGCATTTGGGCCTGGATTGACCGGTATCGGCTTAGTTAAATACCTGAGCTTACCGTCAGCAATGGCAGCATTCCGTAGTGCCGCCTCCCAGTCCAAAAAGTTGGACCCATCATTCTTCAGTCGCGTGGACTACAACATGCTTTGGGATCGCAGCGTTTCATCGACAGTTTGTGTACAACATTATGTCGGAAAACTTAAAACGATTTCGAAAATAAAACATTTCAAAACATTTCAAAAATACCTGAAGTGTTTAATGCACGGCGACGTGGTCACGATGACACTAACTAGAGTCAAAACCGACATCAGACCAAAAACCGACTGGAAAATTCAAATCCCGACTCCAACAACGAGTCAAACCGAGTCAAACACAAAAACCAAAATATCTCAAAGCCTTCTATGCTATGTTTTCCCGGATTCATGTTGGTCAAGTACCAAACATGTGACTACAAAACCTAGGATAGAACAAATCAGATTGTGTTTGTTGTGAAAGCGACAACACAACTCGAAGACCCGTGACAAGGCTCGCGCCTCTTTGAGCAGCCCAGGTGGCCACGTCGCTGAAAACTCAAACAACCACTCATTCTTCTATAAATACCCCTCAAATGCCACCCATTTGAGAGTTACGCGAGTGTCCGCCCCCTCTTTTCTCCCTTAAAATTATCGACTCGACTTCTTAAGTCACAATTCGACGCGTATTTACGACGTACCGATCGTAAACACGAGCCTTACACATTGTTTGGTACCGTCATCGTTCATTAAATCACTTGCCCGACCACTTCGACCACTACACCATCACTAAACTTTTAAAACACTCTTTTACTTACCAAAACGGTTTTAAACCGAGTATTTTCCGATCAAACAAGTTGTTACACTTACGTCGGTCAATCGCCATAACCAAACATGTAAGTATGAGGGTGTAGAAATCTTCTTTCATTATGTTTTCATTTGTTTCATGACTCTAACATGCTAAAACATTGATAACATGAACCAAAACATGGAATAAACTAGCCAAAACCGATTTTTGGTCTGAGGTAGAAGCCCCTTAGGTCGCCAACAGGCTCGCGCCTAAATGGGGTACTCAGACCAGAGATCAACCGTGTTTGTTCTCGTCATTTCCCTTAATCCATTTTTCATATTTGTAATCGGTTTTTACCATTTCAAGTATTTTCGAAACCTTTTTGTTTCATTTCACATGTTTTAACCATAAAGCATTTTTCACCCTTGGTTCTTCATACCATGACGGTTAAATCCGTGTTTCGGTGATAATATTTGGTTAATGATATTTAGAAGGTATTTTAAGCTTTTTATTTCATTTCTTTACATTTTCAAGCAAACATATTAGTCACCAACACAAAATCATCCTTGGTTCTACATACCATGCCGGATTTTAACCCGGGTACGATGACGAGTATCGACTAATTACATTCGAAATGGACTTAAAACAATTAGTCCATAATCATTTTTCGAAACTATTCATGTCAAGTTTGTCAAATCGAACCCGACACCGAATATTATCAAATAATGATGATTATTCGTGTCTAGTTCTTCAAATCAACAAATGGGTTCTAAACGACCCTTTCAAAATCAAACCGTGTTCAAACACCCATTTTCAACACGTTTTATAACGTTTTTTAAACAGTCAGAACACGGCATACAACCGTTGCCTAGCCCGCGCCTCAAGCGGGCTCCTCATTTCTCATTTGCAAAACCAGAGGGAGGCCCCTTACACCGCCGGCTGGCTCGCGCCTCTTATAGCCGTCTGGTACAGGGCCTGTTCCCTTCCAGCATTAGTCTAGGACGATCCCGACTTCGGTTAACCCGGATATAGGACGGATCAGATGACTATTCAAACCATATTTGCAAAATGCCTTACTAAGACAAATGGATCATGTTATGCACCCTAAACCTAATACGGTAAATGGATGTTTAATTTCCGTCTTGCATGCAAATCAATCATTAATCCAACTCGACATCTTATTCTTGATACTTGTATTAAACCAACCAACTTAGAAAGGTCTCACATGTTAGGTTTAAATCATTGGATATGCATTCATGCATTTAAACCGTTTTATCAACTTTTGCATTCAACCAACCAAGATCGATCAGTAGAGGCCGCTAAACGCGGGCGGGATTGGGTGTCTGATTAAAGGGCTTCCCAATACGTACCTTCACCTCTTACTCAGAAACTTTGGATAGTGGACGACCTTATCCAGGGCGTACGAGAGTCATTCTAGAGATAGGATGCTAAAGAGGGACGATTTCCTTATCTTTAGTACCTATGTCAAACGCTGCTTTGTGCTTCAATTTGACCGAGGTATAAAGTGGATTTCAAACGGGTTCCAGGCATCCCACAAATGCTTGGTGGCGACTCCGAACATCTCTAATCGTTTCGAGACCCTTACCGAGACGAAACCGACCGATCTAAAACGATCCGGTCGAAAGCACCTTTACGCCGCCGAGCGTGGATTTCAAAAGACCGCTGCATGTTCACAGATTGGCTTGGCGTGCAGGTGGCCCGTGACTACGGACCAGTAGGTGGCCCAAATCCACATACCGAGACGTGGCCCATGTCCACAATGGGCTGCACTGGAAAGGAATCTGAGCGGCTTGCTGAGGACGATGCTCGGATAGATAGGGGCTAGGGTAAGCGGATTTGCAAGGGGACGCTCGGATTGTAGCAGGCCAGGACGCTCGTCCCGCACTCCGACGCCCAGATTGTTGGCCAGTCAGCTTCTCTTCTTTTCTTTCTCCAAAAATCCTCAAAGATTTTGTTGGAGATGCAAGGATCTTCCCATCATTGCCCATTTACTTCATTATTTACATAGCCCTTCTAGTCTTGTCTTCACTTCGATGCTTGGTCATTAGATTCGATCAATTTAGCTCCATTTTGCCATGAAAATGCAAGGTTCTTACTCCTTTCATACCAAGGGATCAAAACCTCAAAGAATATGCAAAACGAAAGACTAAAGATAGTAAATGACCCAATTATGCACTAAAAAGCATAGGAACGGGGCTAATTCGGGGACTAAATATGCTCTAAAATGAGTCACATCAGCCAGCCAGAAGTAGGAATCATACCTGAGGCATCTTCGGGATATGTCCTTGAATCATTTTCGCACAAAGGCTCGCCAGCCGGTGTTGAAGGTGCGTTTTGAGGCTCGCCAGGCATAGGAAGAAGTCATACCTGAGGCATCTTTGGGATATGTCCTTGAATTGCTTCTTGTGTGCATGCAAAGGCTCGCCAGCTATCTTAGTGGTGCAGTTTGAGGCTCGCCAGTCATGTTGAATGTGCATTGTAAGGCTCGCCAGCCATGTTGGACGTACGTTTTGAGGCTCGCAAGCCATGTTGAAGGTGCGATTCGAGGCTCGCCAGCCATCGATGGTCGAAAGATCGACTATGGGAAATAGCCTGAAACATCGGGCTTATTTTAAGACATTGTATGGTAATGACTTTCAACCAGGTTGACGTTGATAGGTTCGGCTAGGGAGCAACAAACTCCAACTTGCTGGGGTCCTCAATGAACTCCGTGGGGATAATTTATCCAAGTAAGGCTCCCTGGAAAACTATTTAGGGAGAGCGCCACGTCGAGATCATGAATGATGTTGAGAGGATCTTTCAAAGACCTGTGTGACTTCCATTTGAAAATCGGCCTTCACTGAGGAGCTAGAAACTTCCAGGACTCGCCGAGGATATGAGTTGTTACTCGTTGGGAGGTAGCGTATGCCATATAATCGACGCGGTTCAAGCCCTTGGTCTTGACGGGTCGGTGTTTGTTGGGAAGAATCCAATACTCAGCTGGAGTGGTTTTTCTTCTCAAAATTATCTGCATGGTTAGTGACCACACAAATCCACAGTCGCATAGACAAGCACGTAGTATGCAAGCATATAAGCACATAAGCACATAAGCATGTAAGAAATTAGCACATAATATCTCGCGTGAGTGGAGATAAGAGTTTTGAAAGTAATGAAGCTCAACATTGAGTCTTGTTGCTCGTAAATCCGTGATTTAATAGATTGGAGACACGTGAACGTTATGACATTGACTCACACGGACGCAAACTGTCAGACTGACAAATGGGCAATTGTGAACGTGATACAAACCCAGTATCGACACGACACGGGGGTGACTCTAACAGATTTTGCTTATGTGTGCGCAACTCCTTAGCCAAGAAAGGGTGACAATGCGCATCAAATCCTTGGAGTAGATGGTCTGCTCGGCTGGGGAACACGAATTGATTATCTTCTCCAGACCTCTTTGCCCCTGTTTTCTTATTTGAGATCCCTTCTTGAGCTATGATGATTCGGAGAGCGGAACGAAGACCTTGTCATCGTGCGAACCGAGCACTAGACTATGGGCGGTTTTATTTTGGACTGTGATTGAGACTTAAGAGATGTTTGAGGATAAAGGACGGGTGGCGTCTTGAAAGAGAAGCCCACAGAGTGAGAAGATGGGATTTGGCAAAAGGAGGAATGGGCGACGTCTTAAGGAAGAAGCCCCCAGTAAAGAGGTATAAGATTAATTTTTTCAGCTGGGTGGGCTGCTTTTGAGGATTGATGTTGATGGTTGAGATTGAAATGTTTATGCGGTTGTGTCCTTGTTGGGGGACTGCCTATGTATTCGCGTGTTTGCGAAATCAACCCAGATCGTAGTTCTGAGTTGTTTTTTTTTTAGGGTTGAAAATTGGAATTGTTTTGAAAGGGATGTGTGATTGTGTCCTTGTTGAGGGACTGCTTACGTATTCGCGTGTTTACGAAATCAAACCAGATCGTAGTTCTTGCTGGGTGTGAAAAAAGTTGAAAATTGAAGAAGTGAAAATTGAGTGTGTGTGAGGGTGTGGTTGTGTCCTAGTAATAGGACTGCGTACGTATTCACGTGTGTGCGAAATCAAACCAGATCGTAGTTCTGCATGTGTGTTGATAATTTATTTTGAGGTGTATGGTTGTGTCCATGAAGGACTGCCTACGTATTCACGTGAAGTGAAATCAAACCAGATCGTAGTTCAAAATGTGTGTGCTTAAGCGAGTTGTTAGGACCTTAAAGTGTGAGGGTCACGACGGTAAAAACCGTTTGCTGACTCGAAAATTGATTTGAGAGAATTCCTCCTTGATCATAAATCGAAGAGGTGTAATTTGTGAAGATGTTCCTTATCATGTGAGCACACTAAAAAGTGGACCCTAAGGGTAGATTAGGTATGTCCCGTTCTCGGTAGCAAAGTATTCGAGGACTCCGTATCTAGGTCAGGGTAAAAAATCACTTCGACATTATGGAATGTGGAGCTTGGTAATAATGGGTTTGTTTGACAGATAAAAATCTGAAGTTGAGGGTCACGACGGTGAATTCCGTTTGGTGACTCGAAGGTTGATTGGATAGAAATCCCTTTTGATCATGAATCGAAGAGGCATAATTTCTAAAAGTTTTTTTTGTTACGTGAGCACACTAAAAATTGGTCTCTAAGAATGAAATGTGCATGTCCCATACGAGGGAGCAATGTTTTTTAAAGACTCCGTATATGGGTCAAGGTGGAAATGGCTTCGACATTATGAAATGTGGAGCCTTGTAATAAAAGGTTTGTTTGACAGATAAAAATATGGAGCTTGTATTTGTGGTGTTTAGGCCAATGTGTTACGGCTTGTAATGTTGTGCGGAATGGGATCTCAAGCAAGATGTGGCCTGAGCATGAAATGGTTGGTAAATAATGTGGGATCAGATTCCCAAGTCTAGACCTTAAAGGTTAAGGTGTAATATTACGAGCTTGGGGTGAATCCTCATAAGCCTAGATAGGTCTCCTTGTAGCAGTCTCTAGAAGGACTTTGGGGAGAAGCAGTTTTGGTTGAGGTTTTAGTGTTTGGTGTTCTGGACTTGTCGGTCCGGGATTTGGTGTGTTGGACTAATGGGTCCTGGGCTTTAGACTTGTTGGTCCTGGACATTGTGTTTTGGACATATGGGTCATGGGCTTTGGACTTGGTGGTCCTGGACTTGGTGTTTTTGACTCATGGGTCCCGGGTTTTGGACTTGGTGTTTTGGACTCATGCGTCCTGGGCTTTGGACTTGTTGGTCCTGGACTTGGTGTTTTGGACTCATGGGTCCTAGGCTTTGAACTTGTTGGTCCTGGACTTTGTATTTTGGTGTTGGACTTGTTGGTCCGAAGTTTGAAAAGTGACGGTTTAATTCCGTTATTTGAAATTGTGGGGAAATAACGAATTTGAATTTCGCTATTTCATTTTTGTTTGAAAAAGGACGGTTTTAAATTCCATCGTTTGGAATTGTGGGAAAATAACGAATTTGAATTTCGCTATTTCATTTTTGTTTGAAAAGGGCGGTTCTAATTCCGTCGTGTGGAATTCTAAGAAAATAACGATTTTGAATTTCGCTATTTCGTTTTTGTTTGAAAAGGACGGTTTTTAAATCCGTCATTTGGAATTGTGGGAAAATAATGAATTTGAATTTCGCTATTTTATTTTTGTTTGCAAAGGACGGTTTTTAAACCCGTCGTTTGAGATTATAACAAACTTGAATTTCACTATTTTGTATTTGTGATTTGAAAATGAAAGTTTTTGATTCCGTCGTTGAAATTCGTGAAAATAACGAATTTGAACTTCACTATTTTGTTTTTGTTTTGGCTTTTGCTTTGGCTTTGGTTTTTTCTTTAACTTTGACTTTGGCTTTGGCCTTGAATGGCTACTGGCTTGGCCCTTTGATTTTGGCCTTGGGTCAGTAGCTTTGATTTGGCTATGGGTTTTGCTTTTTCTTCGGCTGGATGGCTTCTGCATTGGCTGAATGGCTTTTGGTCTTTGTTTTTTTTTTTTGCTTAGGCTTTAGCCTTGGCTTTTGCTCTGGCTTTTGTTTTCGCCTGTTTTTTTTTTTGCTTTGATTTATTGGTTCTTTGTCGTCTGTCGTTTGGGGAAGGTAACGGGGCAGACGGGGATGTACCCGTTGGTAAGAGGTTGATCCTTGTTGATGGGATGCTTTTGTGGGGAATGGGCTTGCCTTCCGTCATTGATCATGAACAAGGAGATGTTTTGGTTCATTATCTGGGTTCGTCATAGAATCCCTTTGATAAGAGCTCGTTCTAGATCGGGTGCTAATGAAAGGTTTCTATTGCCAAACATGGAATAGGTAAAGAGAATGGTCACGGAGTTTCGAGTCCTCTGCTTACTCGGTACGGAGCGTCACTCGAGTGTACTCACATTGAATTGGAACATATTGTATATTTTAAATCAATTCTCAAATCAATTCTCGTTGTCAACGGGAAATGGTAAAGAGGAGAATATATGATAGTTGGATATTGTGCTTTTATTTAGATAAATAAGAGGTTAGCACAGACTCGATGGATACATGTGACTCATGGGGACAGCCCCCAATTGTCATTTAGGAATAAAAGGACAGACACTAGGATAGATATGAGAAAGCCTAAAACTCGGACTCGGACTTTGACTTGATCTCAGATACGAACTCCTAATCTTCATCTTCCTCCTTGAAGGTCTCCTCTGCAACATCCAGCAACTTGAATGTCTGGTCTTGAGCATTGACCCACTTGAGCACTTCACTCTCGTTGTTAGGAATGATGTGAGGATAACAGTCCATGAGGCTTTCATCTCCTTGCAGAATGTGATGTTCATTAGGGTTGTTTTCATCACTTTGTTGGCCTAGGGATGAAGCTGTCAGTTCATGATTGTCGATCATATTTTGAATAACATATTTCAGTTTGAAGCATGTTTCAGTGTCGTGACCTTTTCCTTGATGATATTGGCAATAGGCACTGTCGTCCCAAAAGCGGGTTTTCTTGCATTCAGATGGGTTCGGAGTGGGCCCGACTGGTTGTAGCTTCCCGTCAATCATATGCTTTTGAAGAGTTGCGACATAGGTTGTGTTGAGTCTAGTGAATGTCCTTTGAGAACGTTCAACCTTGCTGTTTGACTTGAGACATCCGAGAGGATTGTCTTGACTGAGAGGTACAATTATGATTTTGCCAGCTTCAATCATATCTTGAATGGCATGCTTGAGTTTGAAGCACGCTTCGGTGTCATGGCCCTCGCCTTGATGATATTGGCAATAGGCATTACCATCCCAGAATCGTGTTCTTTTGTGTTCAGGTTTATCCGGAGTCGGATCAATGGGTTGAAACATTCCTTCTGAAGCAAGTATCTCCAGAGCGGTGACATATGTTATTCCCAAATCAGTGAATACCCTTTGATGTTTTCCCCTGATTTCAACATTTGTGTTTTTTGGGATGTTTTTGTGAGTTTTGTTTTTGTTTTTGATTTTGTCAATCCTGGGCGGAAACAGGATTTGGTCATTGTCAATGGACAGTTTTGAGGAAATTGCTTGGTATTTTGAAGGGGAGTTTGGGGAGGCATTTTCATGTTCTTTGTTTGTGGGTTCATGGGTGTCCGAACTATTAGATATTTCCTCATTTTCAACAGTTGTTGGTTGGTGAACGGAGGGTTGGTTTTCTCCTTGATGGTCAGGTTCATTTTCGGTATTACCCAACCTTTTCTCCAAATTAGCTACCCAAGTGTTCAGGTCATCAATAGCAACTTGCAGCTTTAAGAAAATGTTGTGGATAGAGACGGAGAGCATCATTATAGCGCTTTCTATGCCATCCTCATCAATTGCATGAATTTTCTCATCGTTAGGAGAGATGAGATGAGAGAAGTCTAGGGAAGATTCTTGACTGTGTCCAATAGGGTTTTCTGGAGGGTTGTTTTTATTGTTTGTTGAAGGAGGTAATGGTAACTCGCCCTTTTCGATCATATCAAGGATGACACCTTTTAGGGAGAGACACATTTCAGTGTCATGTCCGCGACCTTGGTAATATTGACAGAACAGTTTTCGGTCCCATATTCGTCCTCGCTTGTTTGGTAGAGGGTCTGGAGTTGGACCAATCGGTTTGAGCTTTCCTTTGGAGATTAGGCTTTCCAAGGCTGTGGTATAAGGCATACCCAAATCAGGGAAGGACCTGTGAGGTCGTCTTGTTTTGGTTTTGTTTGGTTGAGTTCCCAGGGGATTTGCTTCAGTGGTTTTGGTAGCCTTCCAACTAGGATTGGTTTTGTCGTTGCCAAGTAGCTGGTTTTTAAGGAGCTTAACCCTTTTCTCAATATCAAAAGAGGAAAAATTCCCGGTTATCATTTTATCCTCAACTTGGGAGAGATGTGTGCTCAAGATTTCCACGGTAGCTAGGAGTTGAAGGACCATGTTGTTGGTTTCGGCAGAAGTCATGGCGGATGCAGATTGATCGACTTCTTGAGTTTCTTGTTAAAGATTGATGGCACCCAAGGGATTCCTATTTGACATAACGATAGGCGTTATAACTTGTCTTGGCAAGGGATTGCACAAACAAAGGCAAGTACGACACATATGTACAAAAGGTAGTTATGTTGTGGAGACGCGACAGTGTGACTAGGTTATGAGTTCATTAAAGATCGTGAGTGACCTCTTGTGTTTGAACTCTGGGTGTAAGACGTTGAATTTGACTCAACTGTCGACTTTGGCATAGTGATGCCTAGACAGACGAATTCTGACTTAGTTTGGAGGTTTGTCGATGGAGTGACGCCGTTTGACGAGACATGTACACAAACTTGACCTTTGACCCGTAATGTAGGGGAATGACGGGTTTAATATCAGAGGGGTTTTGACTCTGCTAACGCCATTGAAGATGTCTCGCCAATTAGGCGACACGACCTAGACCAGAAGGTAGGTACTAACTTCGGCAGAGACTCAGCGTTATCTAGACGACTCGACTTGAAATTGACTGGGCTCTAATCGACTCGAGGCTCAATCAGAAAGGTGGACTGGAATTATAGAAAATAGAAATTTTCAAAAAGATTCATTTGTCGTTTTATAGACGGCTTCCGAAGAGTAGGGATCTTTAGAAGGTCGGCCAGTTGAAAGGGTTGTCTTAGGTTTTTTTTCAAAAGACGGTTTGAGTTTGAGTCGGCTCGGAAAAAAAAAGTACTGTTTCCGAAGACGGTTTTTGAAATTCCGAATCACGGATTTGAAAATCGAGAATTAAAGAATTTGGAATCGTCATCCCAATGGCCATGAAAACGGTTAAATTTGTTTTCAAAAATTTGAAATTGGGTTGAAAATTTGAAAACGGTTAAATTTGTTTTCAAATATTTGATTTTGAATTGAAATTTGAAAACAGTTAAATTTGTTTTCAAAGATTTGATTTTAGATTTGAAATTTAAAAACGGTTAGATTTGTTTTCAAAGATTTGATTTTGAATTGAAATTTGAAAACGGTTAAATCTGTTTTCAAATGGTTTAAAATTGGATTTGAAATCTGAAAACGGTTAAATTTGTTTTCAAAGATTTGATTTTGATTTGAAATTTGAAAACGGTCAAATTTGTTTTCAAATGGTTTGAAATCGGATTTGAATTCTGAAAACGGTTAAATTTGTTTTCAAAGAGTTGATTTTAAATTGAAATTTGAAAACGGTTAAATTTGTTTTCAAATGGTTTGATTTTGAATTGAAATTTGAAAACGGTTTAAATTGTATTCAATGATTTGAAATTGGAAATTATGAGGATTGAGTTCGTCATTACGACGGGTTAGAAAACCGTTTAAACCTTTGAAAGACGGTATGCAAATCGAAAAGTGACAGAATTAAAATCGTCATTACGACGGCTTAGAAAAGCCAACTTTGATTTTGAAAACGAGATTTGAAATTTTGAAAGTTGCACGGGTTGAAATCGTCATTACCACGGTTAGAAAAATATTCATGTTTGAAAATTGGCTTCCAATTTCAAAAATTCGAGGGTAGAATTCGTCATTATGACGGCGTAAAAGGGCGCTTTAAGAATGCAACAGTCGGCGAGGGACCGAGGTTTGAAACGGCCATTATGACGATGTAAAAGGGTATTTTGAAATGGTTTGTGAAAACCAAGGTTTGAAATCATCATTACGACGGCATGAAAAGGTGCATTTGAAATTGTTATAAAAATCGGGTTTTAAAATGGCCATTATAACGGCGTAAAAAGGTGTATTTGAAATGGTTATAAAAACCGAGATTGAAAATCGTTGTTACATGGCATAAAAAGGTGTTTGAAATGGCCATTATAACGGCGCACAAAGGTGCTTTTGAAAGTTGAAAATGACACGGAAGGACTTATGATCACATAACACATAAGCACTCTCAGTTTCATTATATTATGCATAACGCTGACACGGGTTTTGGCTTAAAGGGTGGGTTACACACCAAGCAATCAAAGCCTAATTTTCGAGAGGGATACAAATCCAAACAAAATGTGTAAGGAGGGTGCCCTAGCCCCGTGCTCGAAAGTGATCAAAGCTCTTTGACGAAACAGAAATGTGTAACGTCAACAGTATGCTTGACTCAATCGGTATTCAAAACGCGGGGATGAGAAAACTCACGCCGACGAGACGAGCCAATTGGTCGAAAAGGTTTAGGTTGGGGGCCCGGACAAGGAACCCGACTTATGACCGTAATATCAGTTAATGCACTTTAACCACGACCTCGTTCGAGTTTCACCTCTAAGTATCACAAAGACACAAGTGTCCTAGTTTCCCCCAGCGGAGTCACCAATATGTGGACATGGGCCAAGATCAGGCCTGCGGGCGCGAGCCGCCTACCGGTCCGTAGTCACGGGCCACCTGCACGCCAAGCCAAATTGTGGACATGCAGCGGTCTTTTGAAAGCCACGCTCGGTGGCGTTGAAATGCTTTTGACTAGATCGCTTTAGATCGGTCGGTTTCGTCTCGGTAAAGGTCTCGAACGATATAGAGATGTTCATAGTCACCACCAAGTATTTGTGAGATGCTTGGAACCCGTTCGAATCCACTTTATACCTAGGTCAATCAAGGCAAAAAGCAGTGTTTGACATAGATACTAAAGATAAGGACTCGTCCCCCTATTAGAATTCTATGCCTAAAATGACTCTCGTACGCCCTGAATAAGCCCATCAACTATCCAAAGGTTCTGAGGAAGGGATGAGGGTACGTATTGGGAAGCCCTTTAATCGGACACCCAATCCCGTCCAAGTTAGCGGCCTCTACTGAATGATCGTGGTTGTTTAAGTGCAAGAGTTGATAAAACGGTTTAAATGCATGAATGTGCATCCAAAAGTCTTAACCTAACATGTGAATATATTCTAAGTCGGTTGTTTCTGCATGTACCAAGAAATTAGTGTGAAAGTTGTATTTAGATTGATTTGCATGTTAAAACGGAAATTAAACATCCATTTACCATATTCGGGTTATGATGCTTAACACGATCCATTTATTTGAAAAAGTTTGTTTAAAAGATAAAGTATAAAATGCAAACTCGTCAATCTGATCCGTCACGTATTCGGATTAACCGTAATAGGGATCGTCCTAGACAAATGCTAAAAACGAGGTAGAACAGTGCCAGGCAGCCCCATTAGGGCGCGAGCCTATTGGCGAGGGAAGGGGCTCTGCCCATGTTTTTAAATTTGGAAATAGGCAGGCTCTTGGGGCGCGAGCCATGGGGCGAGCCAAGAGGTGCCTCCTGTTTATTAAAAAGGTTGTTTAAAACGGTTTTTGTAATGAATGATTTGCATGTATGATTTGCATGACTCGGAATAATTACTATTACATTAGTAATATTCGTTGTCGGATTTGCAAGTTTGAAAATTATAGTTTTCAAATAAAAATGTAAAATATTTGATTTGAACTAAATATGTTAAGTTCATTTCATTGTAATTAGTCAAGTTTATCATCGTACTCAGGTTAAAATCCGACATGGTATGTAGAACCAAGGATGATTATGAATTATGACTAACATGTTTGCAAGTGTAAATAAATGAGAAAAATGGTAAATAAAAGAAAAGGAGGTTAAAATACCTGTTTTGGTAAGATTTTACCGACTAAAGATTCGTGAGTCAATGCTGCTATTCCAATTAAAATACGAAGATGAAGACTTAAGTAGATCAGCAGAAAGAACATAGCGAGAACGAAAATAAACAACGAGTACGAATGAGAAACAAACGAAAAGTAAGAGAGACAAACGACACAAGCAAAATGGTGACGCCGGAAACCCAAAATGTGGGAAAAACCGCGGGGGTAATGGCATCCCGCCAATGATCCACTAGTAGTAATAGTATTCGAGGATAAACCTAGCTGGAATGATCAGTAGAAACAACAGTAATCTCCAAACGACTAAGTACAAATGATATGAACAATGTATAAAATTCTAAGTGTGATGGTGATGTAGATTGTTACAAATGATATATGAGATTTCTTTGAGTGTAGTTGATGAATGAATGATAGATGAGCCGTCCTTAAATCTCGTGTTTGTTGCTGTTTTATAGTCTCCTTGAATTGTCGCACATGTCTTTTATTTTTTCTTAACCATACGCTCCACTTCCTATGAAATAGGAAGTGGTTGCTGACTTTGTCAAAGCTCCTGCCGATTACCAGATGTTCTTGCTGACCATTTCAACGTTCCTGCTGGTTTGTTTATTATTTGGTCCAACCGTGGCCTTCGTATAACTTGAATGTCCAGGTTCATCTCCGCTTGTTCTTCATTGCGTCCAGCAGCCTGCAGCTTCGTCATTGATCTGTGTGCTTCTGTTTCGCCCAATAGCGAGTTGCCACGTCATGATAAAAATGAGAGGATATTTTTACCCATACAATTACCCCCAAGCAACTGCCAGGTTCTGTTCTTGCTCGATGGATGCTGGAAGTTGCTTCCCTCCTGGATGTTTGCATGTACTGGTGATGTTGTAATGTGACGTCAGCCCACTTTCATCCTTATCCAATGAGACTGGCCGTTGGAAGTCCAATTAGTCTGTTTCTCTCAGTAACTCCCCACCTCCCCCACGTTTCCTTTCCTCGGTTCCCCCCCCCCCCCAACCTAACTTCCTCCCTTATCTCTCTTATGCTAACCCCTTTCACTTAACTCCCTCCCTTAACTTCCTCTATTAACTCCCTCTTTTTGTTAAAAATACAACCTTCCCACTTCCCTCATTCCCGTATCTATTAACCTCTCTCTAAAAAACCCCTTTTACTCTCCCTCTCTTATAAATCTACCAGGTAACTTCTCACTTTTTACTCTCTCTCTTAAATTTTCTCGCCTCTAACTCCACAATTATGGCAAAAAAGTCCATCCGCCGCACTGTTTTTTCTCCTTCTCCCCGTGAGGGTCCGCCTGCTACTGCTCTCTCTCCCTTCCAATCTTCTGGGATTCTCGCAGGCCATTATTTGCGCGATTCCAGTTTTGCTGACACCCACCTTGAGGAGGTGAGATAGAGGTTTGGCCTCGGGAAGGAGGTTGTGATTCATATTCCTCAGGCTGGGGAGGCGCCGGATGCCCATAATCCCGGTTGGGCGTGTCTGTACGAGCACCCTTTTACCCAGGGTTTGCCTTTTCCCTTTCCATCTTTGGTGCAGAGGATCATGCGCCACTATAGGTTGGCGATCTGTCAACTTGCGTCTCATGCATGGCGCATTCTGGTCTCGCTCTGCATCCTTGATGAGGATCATGCTCTGGGGGTTGGTCTGGGTGACCTTGCCCTACTCTATACTTTCAGGCCCTTTGTTGCCGGCCTTATTACCTTGAGGTATTTTGACCGCAGCAACACTAGCGTTATCCTTCCTCTCAAAGTGAAGGATGAAGGCTGGAACACAAAGTTCATCTTTGTTAGATTGACTCTCTTACTCCCACCCCCGAGTAATTATTTGATAAGTGGGGGGACTCTAAAGGTAAGTTTTATTTCCGGGTGTTTGTTGTTTTTATTTTATTTTAATGTTCTTACTGGTCTACTGCTGCAGGTTTGAAGTAGTCGGTTCCTTCAAGAGATCATAGTGTGGTTAACCGTTTGTTCGCTCTCCCTATTATAACTCGTTCTTACCCTGGTGTTCTTTCTTCCCCTGTTGGTGCATCTACCTCCGTGCCTCTTGACATTAGTGAAGGAGAGCATGAGGAGGAAGAAGAAGAAGAAGGAGAACAAGAAGAGGAGGAAGTGGAAGTTGGTACCTCCACCAGTCAGCAAGAACCCCCAGCTGCCGAATTCCAAATGTCGTCTGGTAAGGCTTTGTTTTTCACGGGTATTGGTTCTTTGCTATATGGTTTTTTGCGTTTGTGTTCTAACTGTGTTCCTGTACTAGGGAATACTCCTGTTTTCTCCCTCTCCCTGCTTGATAGAAAGAGGAAGCATGTTGCTTCTGCCTCCTCCTGTGCTTCTCCCAGGTAGAGGCCATCACTCCCTGCTGAAATGGAGCCGGTTAGTACGCTTATCCCTATCGAGGTGGCTCCTCTTGCTGCGGTGGCTCCTAGGCCACCCTTGCCCAATACTTCCACCGTAATCCGCCTTCCCAAGGGGTATGGCTCCAGTGGGGTATCTCTCTGGCCTCACATAGAACAGTTCCTACTTCCGGCTACTGCCCATTCTTTTGGTAATACTCCCCTCCCTGTTGTGCTAGATGAAGCTCTTGGGCGCGCCCTGCAGGTACCTTTCTAATTCCCTTTACGTTTTACTGGTTTATTTTGTTCGTGCTGCCGACTGCTTCTCTGGTAGGTTTTGCAGGATGGCATGTTCCTGCACAAGGAGGTTGCCAGATTGATGGGGGAGGTTAACAACCTTAAGGTCAACCTGGGGAAGGTGGAGGCAGATCTGACTCTCGCTAGGAGGGAGAGGGTGGTTGCCCATAAGAAGCTGGCTGAGGAGAAGGCTGCTGCTCAGAAACAGCTGGATGCTGAGAGGAAGGTTGCAGAAGGGCGTATGGAAGAGGCTCACAAGGAGGTGGAGCTGCTGAAGCACCTGCTCTTAGACTCTACATTGGTTTCCGCCTGGGAAACAAAGATCAAATGCATTAAGGAGTTCGAGGCGGGTGAGCACTCCAACTGGGACCTCGCTGAGGAGGAACGGTTGTTTCATGCTGCATATCTAGTCAAGCCGGACTTCATCCTCATCAATGACTTGTTGGGTGGTGACGATTGAGAGACCAGTGCTAGGACTGAACCACCAGCTATTGCGTCGGTTGAGGAGGTCAGGGAGGACACCCTTGTTGCCCAGGGAGGCGAGAGTCCATGTGGTGGAGAGGCTGCTGTGGAGCCTAACATCCCTGTGGATGTTCCTGCTGATGTCGTCCCAGATTCTACTGCTGCATAATTTAGGCATTTTAAATTTTAATTTTTTATCTTGATGTTTTATAGGGCACCCTGTGTGGTGGCCCATTGTAATCTAACTCTTGGTGCTTGGCACCTTTTGGTACTTTTGTTTTTGCCTGGTAGGAGTGGCACAAATATTTCCTTTTTCAAGTTCCCCCTACTGAGGGATGTTTTATTAAATTTTTCGTTTTGTTCCATCTGTTGTTTTGCTAGCAATTCCTTTGTTCTTTCTGTTTGTGTGCCGGTTTCGTACTTGTTGAGGTGCCTATGGTGGTTCAGGGCGCTTTTTGTCCATCAGCATGCTCCAATCCCTCTGCTTCGACCACGCGCATGTTGGATACTTCCTGCAGGAGGAACAGTTTGCTAGTTCATGTTCATCAGTTAGCCTACTAGGACATTGCCTTAATATTTAACTTACCATATCCACATTCAATCCAAAAAAAACGACGAACTTAAAAATGGAAGCAATTTCATAAATCCAAAATAGTTTAGGGAGCACAAAGTGTGTTCCCCCAGAATTTTTATAATAACTTAAAAGAAAGAGAGTTTCGTTTTGGCCGTTTAAAATGCTAAGTACGCTGCTTCCACGTTTTGTGACACCTGTGAATTTGACATCAAGGGAAAATAAATAAAAAAGGTTTTGACTCAAAGGCTTTGAAAGATACGTTGTAAGTTGTCATTTCCTTAGTAGTACCTGCTGAATTCAGGAGACTTAACACGTGCGTACTGAATGAAAGACCTTGTCTGGTGATGTAGTTGTTCCTGCTGTCAAAAGAGATGTTACTGTCAAACCAATACAGGTGGTACAGTTAGGCGGTACAAGACAAAATGATTAGTCTTTGCGTATGTACCTTATGAGAGAGTGAGTTGTGGCTCCAGCAAGTGGGTTCAGGGGATGTTCCCTTTCAAGCGATAGCTGCTTAGTCAAAGACACTTTTAGCAAGTTAGTTCATGTTCTAAGGTTTCTGGAGTACTGAATGCTAGGATTCAAGGGTCCTAGGTGTACCGGTCGGAGGTGGAACTTCTGGGTCCTACACCTAGAAACTCGGACATAATACTTTTTAAGGTGAATGATGTTCCAGGATCTAGGGACAGCTTCCCCGTCCATAGTCTCCAACTTATATGCCCCATTACCCACGATGCCTTCTATGCGGTAGGGACCTTCCCAATTATAGGCGAATTTGCCTGCGCTCTGATTCTTGGAGTTTGGGAATACGTTCCTGAGTACCAGGTTCCTTACCTGCAGCGTTCTCAATCTTACATTTTTGTTGTAACTCCTGGCTGCCGTTTGTTTATAGGCTGCCATCCTTATTTGGGCGCTGGTCCTTGACTCGTCAATGGTATCCAGGCTGCTGGCCATTTCTACATGGTTCCTCTCTTCGGTGGCATTGGTATACCGATATGTCGGTACTTGTACCTCAGAGGGAATAATTGCCTCGGCCCCATATACCAGACTGAATGGTGTTTGACCTGTTGCCACTTTGGGGGTGGTTCTATCAGACCATAGCACGAAGGGATGCTCATCGTCCCAGTTGGCTCCTATCTCCTCCATCCTTATTTTCAAGTTTTTTATGACTATCTTGTTGCTGGATTCTGCCTGACCGTTGGACTATGGATTCCTAGGAGTAGACTTAAACAACTTGATGTTCCACCTCGCGCAGTAGTCTGCCGTTTTGTAGGATTTGAATTGTGACTCGTTGTCACATATGATTTCTGAAGGGATGCCATGCCTGCTCACTATGTTCCTCTTGATGAAAGATATCACATGCTTCTCCAGAACCTGAGGGAAAGCTTCTGCCTTTATCCATTTTGAGAAGTAGTCCGTCATTGCCAGCATGTACGTCCTGTTTCTAGAAGCACGGGGTAATGGTCCTACAATGTCCATTGCCCATTTCATAAATGGCCAAGGCGAGATGATCGGATGCATATGTTCTGGTGGCTGGTGGCTGACAAGGGCGTGCCTTTGGCATTCTTCACACTTCTTGACGTAATCTATGGCGTCCTTCCTCGTGGTAGGCCAGAAGTAACACTGCCTTAGTGTCTTGTTGGACAGGCTCCTACCCCCAGTGTGATTTCCACAATCACCACTATGGATATCACATATTACTGCATGTGCCTCCTGTATGCTTAGGCACCTCATATAGGGTCCTGCCGAGGACTTCCTAAATAGGATACCGTCAATGAGTACGAATCTGGAGGATTTCATTTTGAAACTCTTGGCATCTTTCTAGTCAGGTGGTAATTACTCGTCACGTAGCCAACTAATGTAAGGCATGGGACAATCATCAGGTTCTTCCTGGGGTGTGGTAGTGCACAATACCCCTGCTTCGTATGTCCATTGGGTGGTTGCAGCCTTACTGGCGTTCAGTTGTTCATTCTGGCGTTTGGCAGGTTTCATGACATGGATTAATGGTATAAAGCCCGCCATCCCTAGAGTGAAGGCTGCTCCCAGGGTGGCGAGAGCATCTGCTTCAACATTCTGGTCCCTTGGTATCTGCTGGATGTGGAAGGAGGCAAAGCGGAGTTTGAGCTCCTTTACCACCTCCAAGTGGGCTACCATTTTAGGATCCATGGCCGTATATACGTTATTCACGTGGTTGACTCACTAGTAAAAAAATGACATTAGGCAAGTAGATAAGGCTACGGCTGTTGTAAATAACCGTAGCCATTTATAAAAGGCTACGGTTGTTTGAAAAACAACCGTAGCCAAAAATGGGGGAGAATATATAAGGCTTCGGTTTAATGTATGACCGTAGCCGTAAGCCCGCAAACAAGACTAAACTAAAATTAAATTAAATAAATGTATAGAAGAAATGGAGCTATCTAGACTGATAAAGAGTCAAAGAGTCTGCCGCCATTCATTGATTTCATTCACTGATTCACGCAAGTCCAGAAGAGAGAAATTAAAAAAAACCACCTCGTAACCCACCGCCAGCAGCCATATCGTTAACGCCGGCAGCCACCTCGTCACATACAGCCACCACTAGCAGCCTCCTCGTTCTCGCCGTCGACCAGTTTGCCTGATATCCGTCTCTAACTCTCTAAGCCAGTTCGTCGGCAGCCTCTCGCGAATCAGGTATGTATGTTTTTGTTTGTTTAAATCATCACAATTTCTATGATTCCTCATTTATTCTCATTTATCAGGTTAGGGTTTAGAGATTTAGTTATTTTATCATGTTAAGATGCAATTGGGTGTGAGGGCTACGGTTTTTCAATCAATTTTCAGTTTAATCGGATAAAAAAGATGATACGATCTCGGCCAGTTATAAGATGGTTCTATACTATAAATCTCAGTAGAGTGTCGGAAAGCAATGTAAAATGAGTAGATGAATAGTGTTTGGCGATAGCTTAAAAATTATCATACTACTGATTGATTAGCTTATCGAAAACCAGATCTACGATAAATTTTATAAGAAATCAAATTACGTGTTTTTACCATAACCTATCATAATGCCGATTGTTGATTAATTATATAATCCGTAGTTACCAACTGGAACTTGATGAGTTGTCTTCTGTAGTTCTGTTATCCTAAATTAGTTCTCAACTATTACTGGGTTTGCTTTATTGGGCGTCTCAGAATAGTAACTGGTAAGATCGCATTTCCCCGTGCTTACGGTGAATCAATTTCTGTTATACTTGTATGTTGCATTCTGTACTAATGCACTCCACCTATTTGGCAAAATGTCCAGGTGAAATAAAAGCCACGAGCTTATCTAGGATTCTCCTACAATCAATTTTAGGCAGTGTTATCTTGATAGCAATGCTGATGTTGTTGAGTTAAAATTTGCATTACGGGTCTGCGGAATATTCTAGTTGCTGTACTTACACCCTATAGAAGGGTGATCAACTGAGTCGGTCAGTGAGCATATCCTTGTCTGATGTCAACACTGTTACTAGTGCTCTTGATCAAGTTTATTTTTTCGCAACTTATGCTATCTTTGATATCAAGTGGATTTACTAGGGGAATAATAGAGGTTAAAAAGCCAATTATTTTGTGAGTAGAAGAATAATTGAGGATAAAAAACCAAATATTTTATTTATAAGATTGTTCTATAACATATTTTATTTATAAGATTGAGTAGATGTTCTGGTTTCATCACTTGTCCAATTTTTACGGATTTGTAGGAATTAGTTCTCACTTGGATAACATGTTTTGTTAGATTGAGAATGAATATGCGTAGGAGGTTAAAGAATTTGAGCAAATTGGTGGTGAAGCTTATATAAACCGGCCGCAAAACTGTTGTCAAATTAAATACGGGAGTATGGCTGATGTGTAAGGTAGGTGATGCCCCTGATCCAGTAGTAAATCATATTCCTTTTTTTATTTTAAACTTCAAATTTACATAAGTTTAGTAATGTTCTCTAAAACTTCAAATTTATTGACTTACAAACTGCGATATGATTTTATCATGGTTGTACTATGAAGTTTTGCTATTCTTTGCAGGTATTGTTCGCTATCTTCTCGTTTGTACCCTTTATGGTTTCAAGCTTTGATTTTGAGTTTCAGACCTATTAAAACTACGTTATTAATGAGATTTTAGGGTAGGCCTAATGCCACTCTAATATTTCATTTAGGGTCAGTCTGCTGGTGCTTGTGCGACTTTTTTTTTAATTTCAACTCCACTTCTTTTAATTTCAACTCCACTCTAACATTGCATGAGCCTCTACTCACTAGGTATTTGTTTTTGCTATTATGTGTGACTTGTATCTTATGGAAATTTTATTGAAGCTAGTTGTCATGGCTACATTAAGTTTCTTACAACTTTTACAAGATTTATAAATGATACATTCACTATTACTGAATCTCTTAGCTTAACCATTGTATAGGTAAAATCAAAAATTGCTTGTACTCTCTGAAAGGCATAATTATCAAAAAATGAAAATGTTATTTTGCGGTGGCTAATGGTTTATTGTGCTGAAATTTTAGCTCCACCTCAATGTTCAGGTTGTCGTATTTACATGATAGGCAGGATTGATCCTAGACTACACTCGACACCTATTCATCTTGGGTTCTACACGTACTTTAATGTGTTCTCTCGAGCATTGCTGACAATTTTGTATGTTTACAAACTGCGTGATTAATTTATTTTGGTTGTACATTTAAAAGGTGTTATTGGTGCAGGTTACTGTTGTATATTTTTTTGCTGGTTCAATGACTGGAGTTGAAGGTTTTAATTTGCATCAGTTCAGGTGTGTACTTATGACCGACTCATTCATGTCGTCATATTTCTATCAATTAGTAGAACCATTTACACCCAGAAATGCAATTGATATCTCTAACTTATGGATAAGTAATCTAGTGATATCTTTTCTTTTTTCTCAGACAAGCAACAGTGGAGCTGTCACGACCTGAAGATTTATATTATACAGGAAAAAAAATACTTTAATTAGATATGGAAATCTTGAAAGCCTTTGAAGTGTGTTTACATTTGCGGGTTGATGTATTAACTTGCTCGTTATGAAATCTCATAAGTCAATTGTAAGGCTCTCAAAAGACACTAAAATTTTGTTTATATAATTTTGGTTGCGGATATACATCCTGTGATACCAGGCTACTAATTATTATTGTTTTTTTTTTAATTTTTTAATTTAGAAATGGCTACGGTTCTTTTATACAACCGTAGCCTTTTCATAACTTAAGGCTACGGTTATTCATATATAGCCGTAGCCTTTTCTATACTTACGGCTACGGTTCAAGAAAACAACCGTAGCCTTAAAAACTTTTGGCTACGGTTGAACAACCGTAGCCTTAAATAATGACCTAAGGCTACCCCATGTTTTACTACGGTTGTACAACCGTAGCCATATGTGGTTTTTAACCGTAGCCATATGTGGTTTTTAACCGTAACCATTCGTGAAGGACCAGAGGCTAAACTCCTTATCAAATCATCTTCGATATTCAACTCAATAACATGCTTCTTAAACCACGATGGAAATTGCTCCTCGTGTTTATTCCAAACATCATCCCTCCTCACATTAGGATGCTCTTTCATGAAATCAGTCACAAACTGCAATTCATATGGCTCTAAGATTTCACAATTAGATAGAACGTAAAGGTAACCACGATTATATTCTTTGTCATCCAAATATCTTGTTCCCCCAATTGTTGAGCAACCTTCATCATCATGAGTTTGAAAAAACTCGGGTAAACTTGCATCAATTTCATCCTCTTTGTCAATGTTCAAGTATTTTGCCTTGGTTTCTATATGTTTTTTAATGTAAAGCGAGCAAAAATTTGTAATCTCTTCTGTTAAATATGCATTCCATATAGAACCTTCTACCCGAGCTTTGTTACCAATTTTTTTCTTCATGTGTTTAAGAAACCTATAATATAATTGTAGAGCTTAATTTAAAGTTGTTAAAGTTAGAAAATTAAAGTGTATAAAAGAATAATAGTTATAATTTCAATAATACTAGTTAACTTTTATTACTTTCAAATGGATGCATCCACCTGTATTGGACGGGTCCTCCAACTTTGGCTTTGTAAGGCAAGTGAACCAGTAGATGCTCCATGGAATTAAAAAATGTAGGAGGTAAGATCATCTCAAGTTTACACAATATTTCTGGTATTTGCTCTTCGAGACGTATCATGTCATCAACGCATATTGAGGAGGAACATAAATCTTGAAAAAATTGACTAATCTCAACAATTGCATTCCACACGGTAGTCGGGAGAAGATGTTTCAAAGCAACGGGTAATAATCGTTCCATGAAGACATGACAATCATGGCTTTTCAAGCCTTGCAACTTTAGCTTCTTCATATCAACAAATCGTTTAAAATCCAATGCAAATCTATCTGGAAACTTTAACTTTCGTAACGACTCACACAATACCTTCCATTGAGCTTTGTCAAGAGTAAAAATGGATTTTGGCTTTGACCCGTCTTTCCGAATGTGCAATTTGGGACGGTCACAAAATTTCTTTTTATCTTTTCTTGAAGCAATAGTATCACATGACTTTCCTTCTACATCCATAATCGTATGAATCAGTAGCTCAAAAAAGTTTTTCTCTATGTTCATTACATCTACGTTGTGCCTAATTAACATTGTTTTCCAATACGGAAGGTCCCAAAAAATGCGTCTTTTAAACCAACCATTTTTTTTCAACTCTTTAAACTCTTCTATTGTACCATCAACAGTAGTTGGAAAATCACATATCAACTCCCATACCTCATCCCCCGGAAGTCGATCCGGAGCATCGTCACGGACCTCTTTACCTTTTAAGAAAGCTTTCTTGTTCCTCCTATGTCCATGTCTTTCCGATAAGAAATGTCTATGACAATCAAACCAACTTATTTTCTTGTAATTAGGGAGATAAAATGCTTTACTCTCTTCCATACAACAAGGACATGCCTTTTGCCCAGCAGTAGACCAACCCGATAACATTCCATAAGCGGGAAAATCATTTATTGTCCATGAAAGTGAAGCTCTTAATTGAAAATTTTGCTTTTTGGACACATCATATGTTTCCACACCAACTTCCCACAAATGTTTCAATTCTTCCACCAACGGTTGTAAATAAACATCTAAATTACTTTTTGGATTCTTTGGACCGGGAACAATAAGTGGCAGGAAGATAAATTGCTTTTTCAAGCACAACCAAGGTGGTAAGTTGTATGGAGTGACCATTACAGGCCAACATGAATAAGGTTTACCAAACTGATCGAATGGAGAAAAGCCATATGTACACAAGCCAAGTCGCACATTGCGAGGTTCATCGGCAAAATCAGGATAGATCATATCAAAACGCTTCCATTCCTCCCCATCACTTGGATGACACATCTTTCCCGGAGTACGAGGATTTTCCTTGTGTCATCTAATTTGTTTGGCAATATTTTTTGTTGCATACATTCTTTGAAGTCTTAGAGAGAGTAAAAAGTAAATTAATGGCGGGTTTATTGATATTGGTTTATTGCTCTTTTCACCTCTCTTACAACCCTTGCCTTTTTTCCCCTCAAAACAATATCTCCCTCCCTTGTCTCATATCTATCTCTTTGACATTTCTTGCACTTGTCAAGGAAAGCATCATCTTTCCAAAAGAGCATACATCCTTCGGGACATGCATCAATCTTTTGATGTGGAAGTTGAATACCTTTAACTACTTTTTTGGTATTGTAGAAACTTCGGGTCATGACATTATTTTCGGGGAGAGCACCCTCAAGCAGAGAAGCAGTGACAGCAACGGCATTAAATGGCATATTAAACTCACATTTCACGGTTACTATCGTAGAGGCGGCTTGTAACAATGACATTTTGCTCCCTTCATATAATGGTTGTTCAGAAGCTTTTAACATGTCAAAAAAGACCTTTGCTTGTGGATTTGGTGGTTCTTCATCATTCATTGCAAGATAATCGTCATTATTAAAAATATTAGATTCCAAGGCATCAACAACCATATCTCTATAAGGGTTCTCATTTTGTTGGATTTGAGGTTGTTCGGGAGAATATGCTTCTCCATGAGAAATCCAATTGTAATAATTTGGACAAAACCCATTTGTATAAAGATGTTCTTCTACCTCTATGTCATGTAGACATTTCACGTTTTTGCATTTAGTACAAGGACATCTAAGTTTATTTTCTACCAAATCATATTCATCATTTTGTTTAGCAAATTCAATAAATCCAAGAACCGCCTTTATAAATTTAGCGGCAGGACGTCTCTTCTTATCTACTCTTTCTTCGTACATCCATCCACTTTCCAATCTCTTCATTTTAATCTAAATAATATATAAACCATAATTTTAACTATAAAACATAGAACCATCTTTAACAATAATCCATAGAAACTAATTAACTATACTAATTAACTAAAATTATACTAACTAACTAAAATTATACTAAAATTATACTAATTTATACTAATTATACTAAAATTATACTGATTAACTAAAATTATACTAATTTATACTAATTAACTAAAATTATACTAACTATACTAATTTATTACTACCTTTAAGAATACTCCACATCAAACTAATTAAAATAATTTACTACCTTTAAAAAACCAAATTTTATACTAACTTACTATATTCAACATTACTAACATATAATAACTTCCACCTTACTAACATTATACTAATTCACTAAACAATATAACCAATAAACAAAATCAACAACACTAACAAAACTAATATTAATCAAAATCAACAACACTACTACAACTACAATCATCACTATCAAAACCCCCAATATACACAACCATTAATCCCAATCTCACCAAAACCTAATGAAATGACATATAAAAACCTAATAATCAACACAAATGTTTATATAAACATATCAAATCATTCTAATACTAATTACAATAATAAAATAATCTATAATTAAACAAATTAATTGAAATTTAAAACAAAGAAAGAAATTATACCTTCAAATAGCTTAGGATGAACCAAAATAAGGCACCAACTCTTCTTTCCGGCGTCGAGGTGGTCGGTGTGATGATGGTCGGAGTAGTGGTCGGAGTCGTGGCCGGCTTAGGTGGTCGGATTAGGTGTTCTGGTGGTCGGGTCGATTTTTGTGTGTTTATGTTTTAGTAAAGTAAGAGAGAGGGGAGAAAGAGTCCCGTGTTGTTGTCTCTAATTAGTGACTGGGCGACTGAATTGGCGACCGACAAAGGGTAGTCGCCAATTTGGCGACTGATATCAGTCGCCCGTTATGTAAATCAATCGCCAGCTCCAATAATTGGGAGGAAATGGGTAGTCGCCAAATTAGCGACAGATAGTAGTCGCCCGAATTTTTTTTCAGTAGCCAATTTGGCGACTATTTTAGTCAGTCGCCATTTTAAGTCGCCCGAAACAGGATTTCTTGTAGTGTACTGGAGTTTGCACTGATGTACTCATCGGATCAGATACGTTATGACTGGATCCTGACATGACCAACTGTAGAGATGTTAGGATATTTCGGAAAGAGATATTTTAACCAAGATTTAACCACAATGCCCAACGGTGGGCGCCAAATTGTTTTGGCAAGATTTTACCGACTAAAGATTTGTGAGTAAATGCGGCTATTCCAACTAAAATACGAAGATGAAGACTTAAGTAGATAAGCAGAAAGAAAATAGCGAGAACGAAAATAAACAACGAGTACGAAAGAGAAAAAAACGAAAAGTAAGAGAGACAAACAACACAAGCAAAATGGTGACGTGGGAAACCCAAAATGTGGGAAAAACCGCGGGGGGAATGATATCCCGCCAATGATCCACTAGTAGTAATAGTATTCGAGGATGAACCTAGCTTGAACGATCAGGAGGAATAGCAGTAATATCCAAACGACTAAGTACAAATGATATGAACAATGTATAAAATTCCAAGTGTGATGGTGATGTAGATTTTTGCATATGATATATGAGATTTCTTCGAGTGGAGTTGATGAATGAATGATATATGAGCCATCCTTGAATATCGTGTTTGTTGCTGTTTTATAGTCTCCTTGAATTGTCGCACATGTCTTTTATTTTTTCTCAACCATACGCTCCACTTCCTATGAAATAGGAAGTGGTTGCTGACTTTGTCAAAGCTCCTGCTAATTACCAGATGTTCTTGCTGACCATTTCAACCTTCCTGCTGGTTTGTTTATTATTTGGTCCAACCGTGGCCTTCGTATCACTTGAATGTCCAGGTTCATCTCCCCTTGTTCTTCCTTGCGTCCAGCAGCCTGCAGCTTCGTCATTGATCCGTGTGCTTCTGTTTCGCCCAATAGCGAGTTGCCACGTCATGATAAAAATGAGAGGGTATTTTTACCCTTACAATACCCTTTAAAATGTAATTAACCAATAATATCACCGGGTAACGGATTAAACCGTCATGGTATAAGGAACCAAGGGTGATTATGATTTATGGTTAAAAAGTTTGTCATAAAAATGATTTGAAACATTTGAAATGGTAAAAACCGATTGCAGATAAGAAAATGAAATGGAGGAAAGACGAACTCAAACATATTTGAGTCTGACCCAAGAACCCACAAGAGGCGCGAGCCTCTTTGCATAGCAAAGGGCTTCTGTCTCGGGTCAAACCTCGGTTTTGGCTCGTCTAACCTATATTTGAATCGTGTTTTGTATTGTTCATGCATATAAACTCATAAAAACCGTAAAGACATGAAATAAATGTGATATTTACACCCTCAAACTTACGTGTATTGATGTTTGTGACGTAGACGACTTTAGACACGGTTTTCTCGTTGCGACTACTCACGATCAAAGAAGTTTAAAAGAGTGCCTTAAAAAGGATTTTGTTTTTGAAAATGAGTTGAAATATGTTAATTAAAACATGTTGATTGATGAATTGAGTTGGTCAAATGGGTCGGTCGAATGAACGGTGATGGTACCAAACAAAATGTGTAAGGCTTGTGTTTACGATCGGTACGTCGTAAACACGTGTCGATTTGGTGACTTAGGAAGTCGGGTCTAGAGGATTAAGGGAGAATGAGGGGGCGGACACTCGAGTCAGGATTATGGTGTGTGATGGTGGGTATTTATAGAGAAATGGGGGTGGTAGCAAGTCAGTTAAGTTTGCTTGCTGGCCAAGGGCATGCCTAAAGAGGCGCGAGATACCTAGTCACTGAAAGGGGTGTACTGTCCCTTTCAGAAATTTGGATTTTGCATTTGTTCTAACAATTGTTTTGTTGGTTGTGATTTTTGGTCTTCGATGGTTTCTTAGCCGTGTAAGCTTACTCTTGGGTGTTATTTGGGGTAGGTATTTTGTGTCCTTGACTCGGGTTTGACCCGTGTGAGTCGGGATTTAAATTTCGAGTCGGTTTTTGGCCTGGTGTCGGCTTAGACTCTAAGTAGGGTCATTTTAATGGAAATGACATGATAAAGACATTCATGGCATTATTTTCGACATTCGAGATTTGGGTTGACTCAGGTTGACTCGAGTTGCGGGTTTCTGGGTCGGTTTTGGGTCCGAAGACGGTTTTAATTCTAAATAGTGTTATTTTAATGCAAATGAAGTTAGAAAACTTTTGAAATCATTTTTCATATTCGAGTAGTGCAGTAAACCGTCTCATGTATAGCCAATCCACGCACACATATCAAAAACACGTTATAGTCCGATCATCATCGGGTGGTTTTTGGAAGGTGCAGATACTGGGTATCTACACAACTATGAAAGATCATTTTGTCATTTTTATTCGATTTATTTTTTGAAAATACGAAATATCATTTTGTAGAGAATAGGGTTGTAATCAATATCATTTGACAGCAGGCATGGGTGTACTCCTACTTTCCCAGTTTCGCGCCTGAGAGGGCGGAGGACGTACCGAGGGAGTACCCTATTGTCTGGGATTTGATTGTGTGCCATCATAAGAGCCAGAGGTCTTCTTATGACGTCTGCAGGAGGAGCGTGAACGCTCTGAGCTTAGACAGCGTAAGTATCTTGATTTTCGTTTTTTTTTTTCGTTTAGAGATGATCATAGGAATGACGCCCCGTCCTCTTGCTTTAGTGGGTGCCTCGGCCCTGGGAGAGCTACTGGAGCTCCTGCCTTCGTGGCCGAGGTTCTCCATTCTCGAAGTTCGAGTTGGTTGTTGTTGACGATGCCCATGGGGCCTGTGTGGTACTTGGGTGAGCGTTTGGCTCGACAATGGTCCCGCGACGACTTCACGTTTCCCATCGATCCTCCACGGACGATGTTTAGGAAGTCTTTAGAGGCTGAGAGGACGATAGATATGGCTGGCGCGAGTGGTGATGCCCTCTTTCTTCTTGGCACGGAGTACACGGAGTTTGTTCGTCAGAGGTTGGCGTACTGGCCGATCGTGGTAAGCATCTTTACTTGTCATTTTGATAAGAAATGATAAATGATGAATGATCATCAAGATAACGAATAATTTTAAACATGAAGGAGAGTGAGGTGGCAGGCGTAGAGCCCCCGGCTTTTCCAGAGACACTGGAGTATAATGACGCGGCGGGCATGACGACGATCTCGGAGATTCGTGACTTTGGCGAGGCGGTGACCGACGCTGGATTGGACGGGTGACAGCATATCGTGAGGAGGGTAAGCCCCCAGCTTTGGTTATCATTAGTCTTTGATGTTTTATTTACATATGAATGCATTTTCTTGAACCTTTCTTATATTTGAATGAAGGTGGCAGCGTCCAGGCACGTGGAGTTATGGAGGGTGGCCAACCGGCTGCAAGCTACAGCCATCGAGGCCCTTTCTGGTGGCTCTAGGAGGCAGGTATGAGCCTTTCGTACCCGTTTCTTATTTCTTATCTTTACTACTTCCGATCTTGTGAAAGGAAGTGAAGCATCATGTTATTTCTTCTGCGTAGAGGGAGCGTGGCCTGAAGCGTGAGCTGGCGCAGTCCTAGCAGGAGACAGCCCGCTTGTTGAGAGAGCTCGAGACCAGAGATGCTGAGATCGTTGCTCTTGAGGCGACAGTAGCCGAGCTGAGGGGTCGTCTGGACTAGCCTGTTGGTTGTTTGTTTGTTGCATAGTTGTACATTTTCTCTTTTGTCACTTTATTTTAGGCAGGAGCCCATCCTTTGATGTACATTTTGCTTTTTGGTTGTATATATGATGGCATGTGTGCCTTTGCTGCTGGGTGTTTGTTGTATCTGCTGGTTAGCTTAGAAGCAGGTCTGGCATCTGACGGTTTACGCCGTCATGCTACCGAAATTCACATAAAAAATCACATAACAAAGCATAAAATGAAATGAATTAACTTAAAATACGATGGCCTAAATAAGCGAGAAAAATAATAAAAGTTTCCAAAAAATGAAAAAAGCAGTGTCCGAAAATAGACGAAAATGACGCGACCGGATGGTAGGGAGGGCTACCCCCTAAAAAAAAGAAATTTAAAGAAATGTCTAAGTGTGTTAGAAATATTTTGAAAATAGGGAGTGAAATGATTCCCCAAAAAGAAAAAGAAAATAAAAATGAGTAAGTGTGCGTATATGGCGAAAATGTCGATTTTGCCTCGAAAAGCGAACCTGTAGCAATTAGGAAACGCAAATTAGGCAATTACATGGAATTGCCGAAATAATTCCTCGTAGGAATAAGAAATGTTAACGAAAATGGAATTAGGAAAGATCCACGGCCGTCAAAAACGAGGAAAAGGACCTGGGGAAGAGGCGCAGCAGGAGCTGCGATCCTTCGAAGAGGCGCAGCATCTGCTGCGTCATTTCCCCAGCTGATCCGTCCTCAGCTGAAATTAGGAAACAACGAATAGTATAAATAGAGACTTCGGTTGAGCTTCTATTCTCACAATTCTCTCTTTCTCGTCTTCATCTATTGCATAAAACCTCCTATAAACGTTTCCAAATTACCAACAAAACATGGATGTCTTTGAAAATCGCATGAAGGAGTGGACGATTAAATTCACAAATGTGGAGAAACACGACATGGGTGCTTTCAATTTGGGATCGATCATAAGTTTGAAGCTAGTGAAGGTTGTGAGGCCCTTTTTGGATGCATGTCTTGAATATTGGAACCCGAATTTCCATGTAGTTGCCTTCCCGAGAGGCGACATCTGCCCTTTTCCTGAAGAGATTGTTGCGGTTGGAGGATAGGATGTAGAAGGTGTTCCAGTTATACCCCCTAGCTCTCAAGGATACAAAGACAAATTTAGGGACTTGCTTGGGTTGACCAAGGCTGAGGTGGACCGTCTCGTGACCTCAAAAGGAGTCCGTATGTTTGACTTTGTCGATCGATTTATAAATAGGGAGGACTGTACTATCTCCTATAAAGCGAGATGCCGAGCTTATGGATTTTGCCTTCTTCATTGTTATATTCTTCGAGAGCATGTTGACCATGAGATGAGGGGTGATCCTCGATTTCTAGGCATAGTTGAGCAAATGAAACTGCGCAGGAGCCCAACATGCTTGATTCTAGGGGAGACCATCCTTGTTTTGGACAATAGGAAGGCAAACCGTGAGCTTCCCTATCTTGGGAGTCCTGTCATTTTACAGGTAAGAACCCACCTTTTCTCTTATTCGGCCGTTTTTATATTCCCGTTCATTTTTTTTTTTGGCCAAATATGGGATTGATTCCCATCTCCTTCCTTTGCAGATTTGGCTGATGGAGAGGCTGCGGGTGATCGAGCCCCTAGTTGATGTGGTTGGATACCATTCCCAATCGATTACGATGAGAACGAGGCCGTACATGGTTGACTTCACTCGAGTATGCGAATATTGGGAAAACAAATTGAAGAGTGAAGGTGGGCCGTTGATCAGGTGGATAGTGCCATAGTGGCATCTCAGATCAGTGACTGGAGTATCATCCTTGGATCCGACACGGTCCAATCGCGTTCCTGGCTTGGAATTCATGGTTCATACTTTTCCGGTGAGATTGATGAGGCAGGTGGGCTTCAAGCAGAAAATCCTGAAACTACATACTGTCCCTCAGACTGCCTTGGCACATACTGCAGGATCTTGCCGTGAGTGGGCTATTCGTTGGGCCCAAAGGAATATGTGGTTCATACCCGTCCCTATTAGCTCGTTATGGGTATCTGATTCATATCTGCAATGGAGGAAAGCTAGTACTCCTGAGGAACGTGAGAAGTTAAGGAAACACGAGCCTATTTACTACAAAATTCATGAAGTGGCGAAGGAGAACCAATGGTATTTGACTGAAGAGGAAGAAGAAGCAGGATATCGGGTTGTTCGTCCATCAAAGAAACCAAAGAATGCTCCTGCCGAGAAGATGGTGGTGGATCGAAATGGAAATGTTAGACCTCGTGAACGACCGTTGGTGATTAGGTCGAAAATAACGCAGGAGCGTCCTGCTCGTGGTCGAGACAATAAATATGACAAGGGTGACAAAGGCAAAGGGAAAATAGAAGAGTAGCCTTAGTCATTTATACTAGTATTATACTATTATTTATTATTATGTAAGTTGCAATAAATGGCGGGGTTTTTAGAATCGTAGGCTACCATTAAAATTTCAGCATTTACAATTTATATGTATGTGGCATATGATTATTATTTATGGGACAATGATAAAAGATTTATTAGTTAAGAAACTTTCATGAATTTCCTTTATTTATTCTTGTTGAATTTCAAATGCAAACGCAAATGTCCTTCTATTTACATTTTTTTTAAAGTGACGGGTTGTATCCGGTGAAGGAATGCCTACGTATTCATTAGAAAAAATAAAATCAAACCATGTGCGTAGTTCGGGAAATATAAAAGAATAAATGTTCGAAGCAAGAGCTTGTAATAAATTTAAAAATAAGCATGTGCTTTACTTACTCCTATGGAAGTGCAATTTAATTTATTTGATGATATGAGGATGTCGAAATGTCAAAACGCAAGAGCGTGATGGCAAGATTTTTTTTTTTAGCGGGCCAGGGGCCGGTTTTATTTCGTGCCGCATGAGCGGCACGTGGGCCACGCGAGGCGCATTTTCATCCTAATTATAAGGGTAGTACCGTTTCAATTGGTCTAGGTTGGTTGGGTTAGAAAACACATTCCCATCTAGGTCTGTGATCTTAACCGCACCCTCTAAAAGTATGGATTTGACTAAGAATGGTCTTGCCCAATTAGGCTTAAATTTTCCCCGTGGATCGACAGACAAGAGAGCTCTGACTAACATGATTACTAAATCTCCTTCCTTGATGTTTCTGGGTTTGACCCGTTTGTTAAAGGCTTGTTTGATACGTGCTTGGTATGTCTGCACATTATGTAATGCGCGTAGCCTTCGTTCGTCCAGGAGGACGAGTTCGTCATACCTATCCCTTTTCCCATCAGTTTCTGGAATTTGACTTTCGAGTAAAATGCATAGATATGGGATCTCTAGCTCCACTGGTTGTACGGATTCCATGTCGTAAGTCAAATAGAAAGGAATAGCCCCAGTGGGCGTCCTAACTGACGTGCGATATCCCCATAATGCAAAGGGTATTTTGCTAGGCTAATCGCGATAATTATCGATCATTTTCTTAAGGCCTGTGATGACATTCTTGTTGGCTGCCTCCACCGCGCCATTAGTTTGAGGTCTGTATGGTAAAGAATGGTGATGCTTGATCTTGTATTTGGCTAATAATTGTGCGGCTTTGGCCTGAAAATGTGATCCATTGTCACTAATGATTTCATGTGGACAACCATATCGACAGATGAGATTGGTTTGTATGAACTTTGCCACATGTTTGGATGTAAGGCTGGTGTAAGATGCGGCTTCGACCCATTTAGTGAAATAATCGATAGCTACAAAAATGAAATAGTGGTCTCCTGTCTGAGCTGGAGTGATCTTTCCGATGATGTCTATCCCCCAAGCAGAAAATGGCCAAGGAGATGTCATGGTATATAACATTGAAGGAGGAACATGTTGCACATTCCCAAAGATTTGATAGTTGTGACAATGCCTAACATATTTGATGAAATCGGATTCTATTGTCGTCCATTAATACCCTAGACGCGTTATCTTGTTTGCCATCATAGGTCCACTTATGTGAGGACCGCATTCTCCATCGTGAACTTCTTCCATCACATTCTGTGCCTGTAAACGATTAAGTCAACGCAAGATGACACCAAGAGGTGTTCTTTTGTACAATTCTCCCTGCATGAGAGGGTATTGAGTGGCAAGTAGGCGTATGGCGCGTTGTCCCTTCTTTTCCATTCTGGTGGGTATGTACCATTGAGTTTGAAGTTGAGAATAGCTTGGAACCAAGCCTCCTATGGGTTTTCCTCTTCATCTGTGAGGAAATGTACATAGGCTAGTTCCGATTTCCGTTCGATGCACAAAGGCATTTCGAAACACTTTGTCTGGCATGTTGATCAAGGCTGTGAGATTTGCAAGAGCGTCTGCAAAGTGATTCTCATCGCGAGGTAGGTGTAGGTAAGTAACCTGATCGAAGAATTGAGCGACTTGATCTATCCTAGCCTGATAGGGTGCTAGACTTTCACTTCGGATTTTCCGGGATCTAGTGATTTGGTTGATGATTGAGGATGAATCGCTGTGGACTCGAAGATGCTTGATGCCTAAGCTCACTGCTGCTTGTGGACCAATGAGGCAAGCTTCATATTCTGCTGCATTATTTGTCACCTCGAAGTCGAGTTTGACAAAAAGTGGTATATGCTCGCCTTCAGTAGAAATGAGCAACACTCCTATTTCGAATCCTCTCAAATTAGATGCCCCCATCAAAGTAAATATCCCAAGAATCCATACTAGTTTGTAGAATATCTTCATCTAGAAAAGACCACATGTCTATTGCTTACGTGTCGTTGATAGGATTCTCTGCGAAGAATATAGCCACGGCACGACCCATTATGACTTTCAAAGGTACGTATTCGAGATTGAACTCTGAGAGCATTAAGGTCCATCGTGCTAAGCGTCCATTGACAATGGGTTTCTCGAAGAGGTATTTAACGGGATCCATTTTAGAATACACCTTGGCAGAGTAGCTAAGCATGTTATGGCGTAGCTTCTTTGTTGCCCACACGAGAGCGAGGCTTGTCTTCTCAAGAGGTGTGTACTTACACTAGTATTCTAAGAACTTTTTACTGAGGTAGTAGATAGCTTTTTCTTCCTTTCCAACAGTCTGCGCGATCATAGCCCCCATGGCTGTTTCAGGGACTATGAGATACAAACCAAGAGGTTGATCTCGTTGGGGAGGCATTAGCACGAGTAGCTTAGCCAGTATTTCGATTATATAGTCAAATGTCTTTTGACAGTCCTTTTCCCATATGGTATGGTCCGTTTTCTTGAGCTTTTTGAAGATAGGTTTGCAGATCATAGTGACCTTCGATATGAATCGACTTATGTATTATACTTTTCTTAAAAATCCTCTAACCTCCTTTTCTGTCTGGGGTTGTGGCATTTTGATTAAGGCCTTGATCTTGGATGGATTAATTTCTATTCTCCTCTGGCTGATAACGTATCCCAGAAGCTTGCCTCACGTTACTCCGAATGCACATTTCTAAGGATTGAGCCTCATGTTGTACTTGCGCAATCTGAGGAAGAATTTGCGAAGGTTATCAATGTGCCCTTCCCTATCTTTGGATTTGACAATCATATCATCGACGTACACTTCTACTTCTTTATACATCATATCATGTAGCAAAGTAGTCGCAGTACGTTGGTCTTTAGCCCCAGCATTGATTGGCCCAAATGGCATAACAATATAACAGTATGTACCCCACTGAGTGACGAAGGCTTTTTTGTGCATATCTTCTACGATCATTTTGTTTTGGTTATACCCTGCATAATTGTCCATGAAGGATAACAACACATGATCTGCTGTATTATCTACCAAAATATCAATGTGTGGTAGAGGGAAGTCGTCTTTAGGACTTGCCTTGTTCAAGTCTCTGAAATCAACATAAACCCGGATTCAGCCATCCTTTTTGGGTATAGCGACTATGTTAGCCACCCAGTCTGAATACTCGGAAACTTTGATGAACCCGACTTTGAATTGTTTATCGACTTCTTTAATCTTAAGAGCCCACTCTGTCCTCATTCGATGAAGCTTCTATTTTACAGGTTTGAAACCTGGTTTAATTGGAATTCGATGTTCTGTAGTATCCCTGTCGATCCCTGGCATGTCCTTATAAGACCAAGCGAAGACGTCTTTGAACTCGTGTAGGATGTCGATGAAATTGGCCCTTTCAGTTGGGTCTAGGGTCGTCCCTATCCTATGTTCTTGGGGTTCTAATTCTGTTCCTACGTTGATAGGTTCCGTGTTTTCTATAACTGGTACCCCTTCCCCTCTTCTAGTATTTCTTTGATTATATAGGGAGGTAATTCGATTGAGTGCGTGGGTTAGGATCATCCTCATTATCATCGTAAATAGAATTGTATTCAGAAAAACACAAGGAGTAAGCAGAATCATATTTATTCATATTAAAATTTGAGAACAGCTAAAACAAAGAAGCCATCTGCGTGGTAGTCAGTGGCGGTAAAAGGGACAGTTGCTAGGACATTCCCTAAGCTACTGTTACTAGGTGACGCTATGCTTTGAGAAATAGAGGGGTGGGGAGTGACGACAAGAGGAGACTCTCTAGTGACTTCTCTAGACTTAGGTTCCGACTCCGACTCTGATTCCGACTCTGACTCGAATTCATCGTTGTTGGGTTCTCTTTTGAACATCTCTCCTTTTCTAGTAGTGATTTTGAAGAGCCTTCCTTTATTGTTGGTCCATTTGATCTACTTTTTCCACCCTTTCTGCTGATTTGAGTTGGTGTCGATGATCAGTGTTGCAGGGTTGAAATGGTCTTCTTGAAGTATCATGGTAATGATCACATCCTGTGCTGCCCTGACGAATCTATCTTCTCTAAACAGGAGGCTAACAGCCTATTCGTCGAGACAAGGTATCTGACGAGTTTTGACGGTAGGAACCGTTGCTGGAGGAATGAAGTAGCAATCGTGGAAGACCTCGATTCCAGCTAGTTGAATGCCTTTGTATTTCCAAGGTTCGGGAAATGCGTAAAGATTTTCACAGTCCCCTTCTCTAACGAAGTAACCATTTAGTGTGGGGAGATAGGTTTGCATTTGGACTCCCTGACTTTTGCGATTTCGAACTTGAGTAAAATTTCAAGAGTTTCGACTTTCGTGGGTTTGTAACCCAAGCCTAGTGATATCCTTTGCGATTCTCCTTCCTTAAAAGGTGCAAAGGTATTCTTCCAGATGGGGTTTAGTGGCATTCCTGGGACGTATCCCTAGGATTTGAGTATGTGGTTGACCACTAAGTTGGAGTATGGATTGAAATATAAGGGACCCAGCTCGCTCTCTATAAGGTTGATGATTTGAAATCCTCCAAGCTCATACATTGGGTCTGCAATTACATGGTTGCTTGACATTTTCTCTATCAGGGCCTTGATGGGTGATGAAGTGATCGTCACTACCTTGCTATCTAGAGGGATCTTGATCTTCTGGTGTAAGGTGGATGTCACTGCTTTGGAAGCGTGAATCTAGGGCCTACCCAAAAGGATATTGAAGGATGCCTCTATGTCCACTATCTGAAAATTAACCTTTCGCTCAATTGGCCCCGTGGCCACAGAATTCTCTCATGCCTAACTTATATGATGTTTTTAGTGGTATGACATTGATTGCGGAGCCATCATCCACCAAAGTCATTGGTACATTTTTATTAAAGCATGTGACTGTGATGTAGAGAGCAACGTTATGGGTGACGCCAAAAGGAGGCAAGTCCTCATCTGAGAAAGTAACTAGGTTACTTAGTTTGACTGAGTCTTGAAACACTAGGTTGACGACGTCGTCAGGTGTAGAGTTAGATGCCACGTTCAATTTGGCCAATGTTTACAGTAAAGCTTGGCGATGAGGAAATGAACTTGCAACTAGTTGCCAGACTGAAATATCAACCTTTGTTTTTTGAAGTTGCTTCAATAAATGGTCAGGAGAGGTATCTTCGCCGTCATTTGGTATGATGACATTGGTATTGGTAGTAATTGCACAATTTGTTTGAGTAACAGTTTGATATGGACGTCCTGAGCGAGTAAGTTGGTCCACATCTTGATCTTCACTAGCCTTGACTAGAGGGTGTTCTGTGAGGTAAACATCTTCATTGTCATCCTCCCAAACTCTATTGACGATATTGAGCTCGTTTGGACTTATGTTTTCAGCTTCTAGACTGATTATTTGCTCGGCTAGATCGTCAGTCATTGTGATCACTTCTTGCATTGTGGATTCTTGAGATAAGATTGGAACCACTGGCCTGTTTTCCCTAGGTTTAGTCTTTGGATTGCGTAGGGATGCCACTACAGCTTCTAGCTCTGAAACTTGTCTATTCACATTCTTTTTCCATGCGACAATGTCAGCGATAGTAGGGAGATGGTGGAATAGTCCTCTTCATTTTCTAGTGTATTGACCCCGTCTTCGTCTTGAGAAATGAGGTGTGAACAATCCAAAGTGGCGTCCACATTGGTGATCATCAGAATTCCAAGAGGATTCTGAGTATTGTTTGGCTTACTTGCAGGAGGTATATCTTGAATGACATGTTTTAATTTGAAGCATTTCTCTGTATCGTGCCCTTTGCCTCTATGGTACTCGCAGTAGGCATTCTTATCCCAGAATTTAGTCTTCTTCTCTGGGTCAGGTGTAGGTCTTATGGGTGGGAGCTTACCCTGTTTCATTAGTCTTTTTAGAGCGTTGGAGTTTGAGTCACCAACGTTGGTGAACTTCCTTTGTGGGCCATTCTTCTTAGTAGATTATTCGACAAGGTTGATCTTGTCGGTCTTTCTAGTGGAGCCATAAAAACGACTCGTTGCGCCTTGATATCCGCGACCTACCGTTTTGGACAAGAATCCTTTACGAATGTCGTCTTCAATTATTGTGCCTAATACAGTTAAGTCTTTGAAAGACTTTATGTTTTGGTATCTTAGGTGGTTCGCATAGATCGTTCTTAAGTTGTCCACGAACTTTTCAAGAAGAGTAGCCTCGTCTGGGCGTTCGACAAGTTGTGTGCTAGTCTTTTTCCATCTACTTAGGAAGTCGGTGAATCCTTGTTTCTCATTTTGGGTAAGAACGTCTAAAGTGCGCATATTGACTTGAATTTCAGCATTATCTGCATACTGTTTGGTGAACTCAATTGTAGCATCATCCCAAGTAGCAATTTTCTTGTATTCCAAGGAGTAGAACCACTGTTTAGGGATAGTATCGAGAGATAAATGAAAGATCCTTAGGAAAGACCCCTTAAACTTCGGGATGACAGTCATGTTGAAGTTAGTTGGCAATTGAGCGTTTACTATTTCATACTTGCGATTGTTTTCCTTGTAGATGTCATCTCCCTTGAGGTACATTAGTTGCTCCTCCAAATATTGGAGTCGCTTTTCAGCTTCAGTAGGACCTGGTGGAAGCTTGACTTCTAGTTGTCCTACAAAGGCTGGAAGGTTATCGTGTATGACCATGTCAGGAATGGCATCCTCGGCAGGAGGAAGTCTAGCTTCTACAGCGACAATACGGCCTTTAATGGTGTTGAGGCGAGCATAAGCTTGGTCTTGTCTTGTTTGGAGACGAATGAGTGCAGCTAGGATTTGATCATTACCATTCCGGGTTGACCATTAACGCTTCCGTGACTAGTTCCTGCCATTTTGGAACTGGGGATAAGAGATCGACGATGAATAAAAACACGATCGAACACTTTAGCACACTTATGCAAAAAGAAACTCGACTCGCGAAGTGGGCAACTGTAGTGTAGTTATAGGAGTGCCGACTCGAAGTGAGGTTTAAAATGGATTTCGAGGCCCGAATTTTGACTTGACATTTGGACAGAGTTTTTGCTTATTTTGCGCTATTTTAGGCCATTTTTGAAAAAATTTACATTTTGATAAAGGATTTTATTTTACAAAATTTCGTCATGTTTTTGTTTACAAAATGGTGATCACGTATATGATACAAACATTCATACGGGCATTATTACGGTATGCTGAGTGCATTTAAAGGGTTTTCGCATAAAAGGTGGGTTGCCATACCAAGCAATCAAACCCTAGTCTGTGGAGAGGTCCGTGCCAAATAGGAGTAAGTTCGGTTCCTGGTCCATTTCCTCGAGTAGTGAAAACCCTTGATACAAACATTAGTATGTACCACGATATGGTTGACGTCAATCGCTATCTATGCTTAGGCCCAGATAAGAATTTGGACTGTCCAGACGGGACGATTGGTCGAATGGGTTGGGTTGAGCCTAGGAAGGCCGAATAAAACGACCTAAGAAGGTCGAGTAATGAAAACCGACAACTGTCTCTATAAACTATTCCCTAACCTCGTTCAAGTTTCACCCTAGGTAATACATAAGTGTATCATCCCTATCAGAGTCACCAAACTATGGACATGGGCCATGCGCGGCATGCGTGAAAGGACTCGAATAAGCGTGCATTTGTGGAGTCCCCACCAATTTTTATGGGAAATTGGAACCGTTCAAATACCTCGTGTCATGCGAAGACACAAAGTAGTGACATGAACACTAAGAACTCGTTACCCTTAGCATTCTATTTCTAGAATGACTCTCGTGGATGCCAATGAACACGGATGTTCACAGAGATCTGGAGTAAGGGGTGAGGGTACGTATTAGGAAGCTCTTTAATCGAACACGTAATCCCGCCCTCCTCGATAGCGGCCTCTACTAAAGATTAGTGAAATTATTCATAGGTGATATGTTGTCGATGTAATACATGCAATGCAACAAACAAAAGATTAATCCTAGCATGTGAAATTAGACTAAGTCGGTTAGCACGTAATTTAGCACTCAATTGGGTCAAAGTAAGATGTTAGATTCAATTACATATGAGAACCAAGTAAACAAATCATACATAATAAATATATGCGATAATAATAAATAATAATAAATAAATAATAATGACGATTACAATGATTACAAAGGATTATTTGATCTACGTCAAAAGCACGCTCAAAACGGGATTTTGAAGAAGCAAAAAAAAAAAAAAGAGAAATTGGAATTAAAAGTATGAAAATACGTCAGGTTAGAGGTGATAATACGATTAATAGTCGATTATTTATGTAATTAGGAACTACGTCAAAGCGAGAAAGAATTCAGGGACGGAAACCAACCCAGAACAGGCGCATTAGCTGCTGCGTCCTCTGGAAGAGGTGCAGCACTTCCTGCATCTGTTCTCCAGTTGGGCTCTGGTTGTGAAGTCAGAACCGTGGATTGTTAATTTTCGTTGGTAAATTTAAGGCCGATTATTCATATTAGACTCAAGTAGAAGTGGTTTAAGAGGTTACATGCATACTAATATTGTCATAAGACAAAATAAAGGTGAGAATCTACAGCGGTTTACATGATTATACGAACTCCGGTCGTACTTAATAAAGGAGCAGATTTGAACTCGAAAATTGAATCAAATAAATCGAAATCAAATAAAGAGAATTATACAAAAGAATGAATTCCAAACAATCGATATGAACGAATCGAACCTCTAAACTCGGGTTTAAATAAACGACGAAGACCCTCAAATATCGAATTATAAGGGATTTATGTCGAATTATTGTAGTTACCCAGTATCTGCTGAGACTCCAACAAACACTCGATGATTATTGGACTATAACATGCTTTGGAATTGCGGCGTTTGATCGACAGTTTATGTACAACTTTACGTCGGAAAACATACAACGATTTCAAAAATAAAACTTCTCAAAAGTACCTGGAGTGTTTAATGCACGACGACGGGGTCGCAATGACACTAACTAGAGTCAAAACCGACACCGGACCAAAAACCGAGTCAACCACAAAAAATAAACCATTCAAGACCTTCTATGCTAAGATTTCCCGGATTTATGAATGGTCAAGTACCAAACATGTGACTAAAAATTCTAGGATAGAACAAATCGTGATTAGATTTGTGTGAAAGTGACAGGACAACTTGAAGACCCGCGACGTGGCTCGCGCCTCTTTGAGCAGCCCAGCTAGCCACGTCGCTCAAAACTCACACAACCACTCATTTTCCTATAAATACCCATCAAATGCCCCCATTTGAGAACTTACGCGAGTGTTGGCCCCCTCTTTTCTCCCTTAAAATTCTCGACTCGACTTCCTAAGTCACAATCCGACACGTATTTATGACCTACCGATCGTAAATACAAGTCTTACACATTGTTTGGTACCGTCATCGTGCATTAAATCACTTGACCGACCACTTCACCACCACATCGTCACTAATCTTAATAAAACAGTCTTTTTACTTACTAAAACGGTTTTTTCTTTTCCGACCAAACGAGTTGTTACACTTACGTCGGTTTCTCGCCATAACCAAGCATGTAAGTATGAGGGTGTAAAAATCCTTCTTTTATCATGTCTTTAATTATTTCATGACTATAACATGCTAAATCATGCATAACACGATCCAAAACATAGGGTAGACGAGCCAAAACTGAGTTTTGGCCTGAGACAGAAGCCCATTGTTCTGCACAGTGGCTCGCGCCTCAATGGGGCGTCTAGGTCAGACTCAACCGTGTTTGTTCTCGTCTTTCCTCATTAATTCACTTTCATATTTGTAATCGGTTTTTACCATTTCAAATATTTTCAAACCTCTTTTATTTTAATTGCTTTTACAAGTTTTTAACCATAAAACATTTTTCACCCTTTGTTCCTAATACCATGACGGTTTAATCCGTATTTCGGTGATAATATTTGGTTAATTACATTTAAAAGGTATTTTAAAGCCATTTATTTCATTTCTTTACATTTTGGGAGGTATTTTAAAGCCTTTCATCATTTCTTTACAATTTGTATTAGTCACCAACATAAAGTCATCCTTGGTTCTACATACCAGCATGCCGAATTTTAACCCGGTTACGATGATGAGTATCGACTAATTATATTCAAATGAACTTAAAACAATTAGTTCATAAATATTTTCAAAACTATTCATGTCAAGCTTGCCAAGTCGAACCCGACATCGAATATCATCAAGATAATGACGATTATTCAAGTCTCGTTCTTCAAATCAATAAATACGGTCTAAACAACCCTTTCAAACCAAAACTGGTTCAAATACCCATTTTCAACACGTTTTAAAAACGTTTTTCAAATGGTCAGAATGCGTCTTAAACCGTTGACTGACCCGCGCCTAAACAGGCCATTTCTTTTTTATATTCAAAACCAGGGGAGATCCCCTTGTATCGCCAACAGGCTCGCGCCTCATGTGGCCGCCTGGTGCAGGGTCTGTTCCCTTTCCAGCATTAGTCAAGGACGATCCCGACTCCGGCCAACCCGGATATAGGACGGATCAGATGACTAATTTGCTTATTCAAAAATCACATTTGAAAAATGGGGATCACGTTATGCACCAAAAACCTAATACGGTAAATGGATGTTTAATTTCCGTCTTACATGCAAATCAACCATTAATCCAACTCGACATCTTATACTTGATACTTGAATTAAATCAACCGACTTAGAAAGCTCTCATATGTTAGGTTTAAATTATTGCATGCGCATTCATGCAGTTAAACCGTTTTATCAACTTTTGCATTCAACCAACCAAGATCGATCAGTAGAGGCTGCTACCGCGGGCGGGATTGGGTGTCTGATTAAAGGGCTTCCCAATACGTACCTTCACCTCTTACTCAGAAACTTTGGATAGTGGACGACCTTATCCAGGGCGTACGAGAGTCATTTTAGAGATATGATGCTAAAGAGGGACGATTCCTTATCTTTAGCACCTATGTCAAACACTGCTTTGTGCTTCATTTGACCGAGGTATAAAATGGATTCGAACGGGTTCCAAGCATCCCACAAATGCTTGGTGGCGACTCCGAACATCTCTAATCATTTCGAGACCCTTACCGAGACGAAACCGACCGATCTAAAATGATTCGGTCGAAAGCATCTTTACGCCGCCGAGCGTGGCTTTCAAAAGACCGCTGTCATTGTCCACAAATCGTCTGGGCATACGCAGGTTGCTACATCCACCATTATATGATATAGTTTGTAAGGAATTAGTTAAACCATGATTATATACTGATATGAATGATAGAAACAAAAGAAAATAAGGAAAACAGAAAGTTGCAAAAGATCGAGGAAGAAGAAGAAGAGCAGGAGCAACGGCAGCCTCAGAAAGAGGCACAACATGCACTGTGAGTCTTCGAAGAGGCGTAGCTGATGCTACCTTTCTTCTCGACGTCAGATCTTTGTTGTTTTGTAAATACGGTTTTAAAAGACGGTTTTTGAAGACGGTTTTGAACGTGCTTTTGATATAAACCTTACATTATTGATACAAAATAAAAGGTACAATAAATAAACTAGGTTTTTACACCCTCAGACTTACATGTTTGACGAAACGAGATTGACTAAGTGATCGAGGCCATTTCGTTTCACAAATTAAGCATATGTGGTCGTTGGTCAATGGTCGATACAAAACACAATTTATACTTCACAAACAACTCTACAATTAGTAAAGAGGCAAGTAAAGGTCGGATCCCAAGGGACGGGTATTGAAATGAGAATTCTATTGTAACTAGTAGAGTCTAAGTGGTGTCACAAATTGGGTTGATGTAGAAGGTTACTAAACTAAAATAGCAATGAAAATAAACTAGCAAGATGAATAAAATAAGGGGTGTAAACAATTGATTAAAGGCACTAGGGTGTCATGGGTTCATAGGGGATTCATGGGATATGATCATACAAACATGTTCTCAAATTATAAGCAAGCAATTATTGTTGTGATGGATTGAGTTGGGTTATATCTTACAATCCTAGGAAAGTTTGGGTCCCGGAACCGAATCGATTAGATTGTACAACACCTACAAGTCGACTTAATCTTTCCTACTCAACACATGCATGGTCTAACAAGACTCGAGTTGGGTTATGTCTTACAAGTCAAGTTGAAAGGATAGAAGATGATAGTAAATGCAAGGATTCATAGGCTTAGCATTTCATCAAATATAACATGTGCATGTATTAAGATCAAAACAAGCAAGCAAATAAGATATGAAAGCATATTAATTTAAGCATGAATCATTCCCCATGTTGGTTTCCCCCTAATCACCCATTAAACCCTAGCTAAGAGACTACTCACTCATTATCATATTGATCATGCTAGAAAGGTTGTCAATCATACTAACATAATGAAACATGATGAATAAATGAAAGTAATTAGCAATAATTAAAAAGGGATTAAGAAATTATACCTACTAATGATTCCAATAATAAAGCAAGAATAATAGAAGTACTTGAATCCTAGATTGAGAGGTTGTCAATCTCCCAATAATAACCCAAATAATCTTCAATTACCCAAAATAAAGGAAGAACAAGAGAGAGATTAAAGAACTAAAACTTGGATTAAAACTTGATTAATACTTGATTACAATATTGAAGAGGGATTTGATTGATATTAACTACTCTAATTATTGATAAGAAGAACATGCTCCTCTAATTAGACTAATGGGGTATTTATAGTGAAAATTAGGGAGGATGCATTAGGGTTAACTAAGGGCTAAACTAGTAATTACACTTTTTAAGTTGAGCAAGGAGACTCCGGTATTCTCCGAGAGAAGGGCTTCTCTTATCGTAGCTTGAAGAATGAAAAACGTGCTGTACTGAAATCCGTGCGGATGGGAGTCGGGACGGCCGAATCTGGGCTGGAGAATCCGAGCGGATCCTTGGGCAAGACGCTCGGATTGGCGAGGGGGGATCCGAGCGGATTCCTTTGCGGGACGCTCGGATTGGGCTTGGACGGACGGACGGATTGTGTACAATCCGTTCGGATTGTATGGCAGCGTTATTTCTTCTTCTTTTCTTCCCTTTTCTTCATGAATTCCTTGGGTATTTCCTTGGGGACTCAAGGATCCTTTCTCAACAATGCTCTTCTACTATGCTATGTACAAAGGCCTTCTAGTCTTGTCTCTCCTTGATGCTTGGTCATTGAATACGATCAATTTAGCCTTGTTTTGCCATGAAAATGCAAGATTCTTACTCCTTTCCTACCAAGGGATCAAAATCTCAAAGAATATGCAAAACAAAGAACTAAAGATAAGAAATGACCCAAATAGGCACTAAAAAGCATGGAAACAATGGTAATTCGGGGGCTAAATATGCGCCAATTATGGTCACATCAAATATCCCCAAACCGAACCTTTGCTCGTCCCGAGTAAAGAGGTGACAAAGACTAGGACCAATACTAACCTAACCTAATAATAATAGCCGATATGAGACAATTAGCGGGTCTCACTCCGCCCCTTCAACTCACAACAAGACAACCATGAGGTAGGATGCCTTCTTGCAAGGCAAGGTGGGTCTTGCCAAAATGGCGACACATCCAAACATTAAGCACACAAAAAACACATAATGGATGCATCTACAAAAGGAATAGCCACTCCCTCATCAAGTGGCGGAAATTATCTACAAGGGAAGCAATTTAAGGGTACACAATCCTTCATAGATGCAATTTGTTCAAACTACTAAGCCTAGAAGGATACCAATAAATCACCTCCAAAAGGTGTCAAGCTAGGGTACCTTTGTCCTCAATCGTTAAATGATTTTGTCAAGAGTAGACTCCCTATGGTGTTAGAAACACTGGAGGATCGCGGAATTCCCCCTCTTGCCTAGACAAGAAGAAGGGTCGTCCCCTCTCTACCATGCACAAAAATGGATATGATGGATAAAGGGATCGATAGATATTTGAGTTTCATTTTGGGAGTTTGCTTTCATTTTTGTTTTCCCCCCAATTTCATTGGCATTTGACATTTGAGAACACTTTCTTGCCATTTCTTTTTGATTTTTGGCTTTTCAATACTTGACAACTTTTTGCATTTCTTTTTTGAACATTTTCAAAGTCACCCCAATTAGAAACGAGGGTGCCTTGTATTTGAAGCTTTAGGAGTCTATTTTTGCTCCTCTTTTCATTTGATGCATTTTTGCAAACTTTCTTTCACTTTTCATTTCATTGAACTCGAATTGATTTCTTTTTGTGCCCATTCCCTTTGATGACAAAATATGGTAGAATATGGATGAATGATGGAAGTATGCATGGTTTCAAGGGTCACCTTGGAATAAACGGTAGCCAAGGAGTTATCACACCACAAGGTACTCTTGACTAGGCCTTAAACCATGGGTCAAAGGATACTAGCATGACACATCCTAGGGTGTTTTACAAGCATTCTAACAAGCAAAGTCTTAAGAATAAAAAGCATCTACTAGGGCCTATATACACTTGTCAAGCTTCCCAAATAGACGGTTTCGCAAAATTTTTCTAACATGCAAACTACATGCCATGATGCAACTAACATATAAACATCCTAATGCAAATGATTCTACCAACTAATATGACATATAAACTAAATGCAAGTCCTAAGTTCACATTGTTATACCGCATCAATCAAAATAAAGCCACATAGTCATTAACATAAAGAGGAAAAAGGAGATTGGAAAGATCATACCATGCGGTCTTCAATATCCTCATGTCTCGGATATGGCGTAGTCAATCAAAGTGAACAAGGATAAACAAACACAATATATACAAGACAATATATACAAAGGAAATGAACTTGTTTATGGTTTTTCAATTTTTAAATTTTTATGATTTTTGAAATTTTTCAATTTTTATGGTTTTTGAATAAAAGTTAAGTGTTAGAATTCCCATCCCCACACTAATATGGGCATTGTCCTCAATGGCCAAAATGATGGAAATTATGCAAAAATGATGCATGATTTCTATACTAAATGCAATTCTACACTAAGCTATACTACATGATGCATGTTTTTTTGTTATGACGGAGAGGATAATTTAGATTAACTCCCGTTGTGTATGCATTAACTTCCCCAAACCAAATAAGACACTATTGCTAATGTCAAAGCATGGGTATAGTTCATGCACACACTATGCTATGCATGAAACTAGATTGTCATTTTGGATTTTCAAAAATGGGAACAATAAAGAACACCTCAATGGAACCGAGGTGTGAGTCCTTTGATGTTGCTAGGACTAAACCAACAATGATCAAAATGAAATAGAATACAAAGAGATATAGACAAACCGTGGGAGAGTAGGAGTCTCCAAGGCTAGTCTTCCATCATGCTATTATCATCACCACTTCCCTCATGAGAAGCGGTCACATTGCCACTTTCCTTGGCACTTTCTTCTTTGCTTTCTTCATCATCATCTTCACCATCTTCACCATCCCTTTCTTCATCTCCACTTGCTTCTTCCTCAATATTATCATCAATTTCTTCACCATTTCCAACAACCTCATTGTCTTCCACCACGTCCCTAGATGCACCCGGAAACAAGGCTTCTTTATCCGCCCAACTAGGCAAAGGACAAGATGGATCAAGGAGTCCTTGCCTAGCTAGATGTAAGAGGGGAGGATATTGAGCCAAATATGCATTCTTCCGATCTTCATAAGCTTGCTTGTGCATGGCTTGCATAAGAAGAGTGACATAGTCTTTCCCAATTTCAACTCCTTGCGGTTTGAACTCTTCATACACAAAGGGGTAAGGTGGTATAATAATGGAAGAGGAGGGGGTTTCATGATCACCCTTTTGTTGTTGAATGATGTACTCGGCTTCTTCGGATAGGGGAAGTAAATAGTTGGTCCGGTGGACACTAAGACGGCAAATCTTTGCGGGTAAAGTGAATGATCGAGCCTCACTAGTAAGCCACCCATACTTGGTGTCAAGGGGATTGTGAGCAACCCACTTGAACTTGTTAATCAAGATGGACATGTCAATAAGATGGCCACCTTCCTTTGCCTGTACTTGCTATCCTTATTGAAATTAGGATCAAAGTGCTTGGCTAGGACCGTGACAAGGCCGCCATTAACAATAACGGTTTGACCCTTCTTCCCACTATCTACATGAAGCCATCTTTCAACCAATAGCCTCAAAGAATTGTAAGGCTTGGTGTGAATTCTTCCAATATTCAAAGTTGATTCAAGGAGAATAAAATCGAGTCCCGTGAAATGATTGGTGTCTTTCCTAGCAATTATGGTATTTCCCACAACTTTGTGCCATATTCTTATGCCCGGATGATGGACCAAAAGAGCACGACAAACATGAAAATCTTCAAATTTCTTCCCGGAGATTGCCTCCCAAAGAGGCTCGGGGTCATACTTCCCATATTGCTTATAATATTTATGTTCATCGCTAAGACCCAAAATTTCACCCAATTCCGGAAAGGTAATGCGTCTACTAGTGTTAGCTAGACAAAACTCAATATTTTCCCTATTCTCAACTTTTGTCACTTTTAAAGAACTTAAGAATTCCAAGACAAGGGAGGGGTATGTTACTTCCTTCATTTCAAACAATTTCTTCAAACCCATGGCATTGAAAAAGACTCTTGTTTGTTCAAGAACACCCAACTTCTCTAAGGCATCTTTGCATATGAATTTGGTGGATTGAATTTGTTTCATAGCAAACTTGACAAATGTATTTCTATGGGTATCGGAAATGAAAGTTACCTCCGGATAATGCAAGAGTTGATTAATTACCGGAGTAGAAGGTGATGCTTCCATAGGAATTTGTTGTTGTTGTTGCACTTCCAAGTTTGGTGTTGATACCACCATTGCCAAAGCTTTCTTTGCTTGTAGAGCTTTTTGCCTTTGAGAGAGAGCCTTTGCTTTTGGTGCCTTTGTTGCCTTTGTTGCTCCCTTTGTTCTTGCCATTTGATAAACTAACCAAGTAAAGAGTCAAAAATCTTCAATTTGTAGAATGCCCAAATCGATTTGAAGGTGAAAGGCTTTGCCTTTATGAGAACAAAAATCGACTCAAAGGTGAAGATTTTGTGCTTGGTTTTGATTGTTAATAAAGATGGAGTGATTGATTTGTTGTTTGAAAGATGGTTTGATTTGATTTTGATGGATTTTGTTGAGGGTTTTTGTTTTTGAGATGGAGAGGATGAGGGTTTTGATGTTGTGGGTAGTGTTTATGAATGAATGAATGAATGAATGAAGGTGGGATGGGTATTTAAAGAAGTCGAGATTTTTCAAGACGCAGGGACAATCCGTGCGGATTGGGCGCAATCCGTGCGGATTCTACAGCTTCAAAATTTTCAAAATCCCGCCTAGAGACGGGCGGATTCTGGGGAATCCGCTCGGATTCTTCTGTGATGGGACGGGCGGATTTCGTGCAGGACGGACGGATTCTAGTCCAGAGATTTTTCTTTGTTTTTCTTCAGCTGCAAGACGGGCGGATTGTTCACAAGACGGACGGATTCTGTGAGACGGGCGTCTTTCCAGTAATCCGCTCGGATTCTTTGACAGTCAAGAATTTTGCAATTTCAGCTCAGCCCAAGACGGGCGTCTTCTCAGCAGGACGCTCAGATCTTCTTCAGACGGGCGGATTCTCAGGAATCCGCTCGGATTGGTACTTGTGTACACGGATTCAGTTCCATCCGTGCACAAACGCATTCCCTTATCATTCTTTCTTTCTTTCTTTCAAATCTTGTGTTCTTCATTGTGGGGGCACTACTAAGGCATGAATAGCCTAGGCAATTTCCATCCCCACACTAAGGTAAAGCACTACACATCAATTGAAATCGTTAATCCCTCCCTCACTTCTCTCTTTTCATGACAATTATTTTGATCAAAGTAAGTAAAAATCCAAAAATGACAAAAAAAAAATGCAATACAAAAATTGAAATGTAAGTTAGGGAGTTAGAAATATTTACAAGTGGTGGTTTAGGGAGGACTCCACCAAACTCTCATTCTTGATGAGATGTCAAGGGGGCATGTTCAAGGTGTTGTTGATGTTGCTCAACACCTTGAAGAAGTAATCAAAAGCTTGTTCATTGTTATGGTAGAGGTCCTCAATAGACCGTGGCCCTTGTTGTTGATCATGATCGATGGCATGCCCAATGTAGGGATTAAAGATCCCTTCAAATTCGTCGTCCCAAAGACCACAAACTTCATTGAGTTGATCATTGAAAATCTCTTGCTTAGATGGAGACAACTCTCCCAATTTCTTCTCTTGGCCAATGAGGCCATCATCTTCTTCCTTGGTTGATTTTGATGAGCTTTGCAAGCTCTCCTTGTCACAATTCACTTGCTCTTTGAATGGAGCATCTTCAATTTTCTTCTTCCATTGGAGTTCCGATTTCTTCCTTACATCTTTTCGGCTATAATGGTCAATCATGAAACATGGCTCATGCAAACGAGGAGCTCTCATGGTTTTGTCAAGATTAAAAGTTATGCTTTCATCTCCCACTTCTAGAGTGAGCTCTCCATGTTTCACATCAATCACCGCACCCGCGGTGTGTAGGAAAGGTCTTCCTAAGATGATTGGAATGTTGGAATCTTCCTCCATATCAACAATGACAAAGTCTACCGGGATGAAAAACTTCCCAATTCGCACGGGGACATCTTCCCATATCCCTAATGGTGTCTTCGTCGATCTATCGGCCATTTGAAGAGTGATATTGGTGCATTTAAGCTCTCCCATTCCCAACCTTTTACTCACCGAGTACGGCATGACACTCACACTAGCCCCTAGATCACATAAGGCTTTGTTGATCGTTGTGTCGCCAATGGTACACGGTATTGAGAAGCTTCCCGGATCCTTTAACTTTGGAGGTGAACTCCCTTGAAGTATTGCACTACTCACCTTAGTGAAGGCGATAGTCTCAAGTTTCCGGATCGACTTCTTCTTTGTGACGATATCTTTCATGTACTTTGCATAGACCGGAACGTGATTGATTAATTCCGTGAAAGGAATTGAGACTTCTAAGTTCTTCACAATCTCCATGAACTTTCCAAGTTGATCATCAAATTTGGGCTTGGCTTGACGACTTGGAAAAGGAAGTCTAATCACAATGGGCTCCTTCTCTTTGGCTTTGTCTTCATTTTTCTTTGAACTTTCTTCTTTTGATGATTCCCCTTCTTTGGGACTTTGCACAACAACTTCATTCTCACTAGCTCTCACAACTTCATTCTCAACTTGCTTCTTTGGTGCTTCATATCTTGTACCACTTCTCAAGTGAATGGCACTAACCGTTTCATGTCTAGGGGGATTACTTTGAGGTGGTAATTGCCCCTTTTGTCTTTGTGAGCTTGAAGATGCTAGTTGAGTCAATTGTGTTTCCAACATCTTGGTGTGAGCTAGAATGTTGTTGATGGTGGTATCTTTTGCTTGGCTATCTTTTTGCATTTGAGTGAAAAATTCTTGTTGATTCTTTTGCATTTGGAGGGCCGCTTTTTGGACATCAAAACCTTGGTCATTTTGGTGATTGTATGGATTTTGATTTTGGTAGCCTTGGTTTTGATTGTAAAAGGGTCTTTGATTTTGATTTCTCATGGGTGGTGGAGTGTATGTTGTTTGAGGGTTTTGAACATTTTGGCTTTTGTATGAGAGATTTGGATGGAACTTGGTGTTTTCATTGTAAAAATTTGAATAAGGGGTACCACTTTTGTAAGCTTGGAAAGCATTAACTTGTTCGGTTGTTCCCCTACATTCACTTGAGTCATGACCCAAGGTTCCACAATTCTCACATATCCCGCTTGGGATTGATGAGGATGCCGTCATGGCATTGACATGATGCTTTGATGATTTTGAGTTTTCCTCAAGTCTAGCCATAGCTTGTTCAAACTTCAAGTTGATTGTGTCAATGTGAGCACTAAGTTGAGCACCCAATTGAGTAACGGAGTCCACTTCATACTTTCCTCCTCTAGTAGCCTTGCGAGGCCTACTATATTGTGAATTATGGACCGCCATTTCCTCAATCTTGTTCCATGTTTGATTGTCATCAACTTCGGTGAACATTCCATTTGATCCCATATTGAGAATGTTCCTTGAATCTTCATATAAACCATTCCAAAATTGTTGCACTAAAAACCATTCGCTAAGTCCATGGTGAGGACATGAGCGACAAATACCTTTGAACCGCTCCCAAGCTTCATACAAAGATTCTTCATCCCTTTGCTTAAAACCCGTGATTTGAGCTCTTAGCATGTTAGTCTTTTCCGGTGGGTAGAATTTTTTGTAGAAAGCTAGAGCTAGCTTCTTCCAAGAATCTATTCCAAGGGTGGCCTTATCAAGGCCCTTCAACCATTGCTTTGCGGTGCCGATTAACGAAAAAGGAAATAAGACCCATCTTATTTGGTCTTGAGTCACGCCCGTTTGAGAGATAGCTTCACAATAATCGCAAAAGGTTTCCATATGAGAATGAGGGTCCTCACTAGGCATTCCCACGAATTGGCTCCTCTCAACTAGTTGGATGAAGGCGGACTTGGCAATAAAGTTTCCGGTAAGATGTTGTGGTGTAGGAGTACCATTTGGTAAATCCTCCTCGGTGGGTATAGAGTGTGACGAGAATTTAGGCATTGTAGGTGGATTTTGTGTGGTATTGTTTAATGGGTTTTCTTCTCCTTCTATTGCGAAAGGATTGACAAACTCACTAGTGGGTTGAACAACTTCACCAACACCTCCCAAATTCCTCCTAACAAGTCTCCTATTATTCGTCAAGGTTCTTTCGATTTCACGGTCAAAAGGTAACAAATCTCTTTGTAACCTTCTAGACATGCAAAATATCAAACAACTAGAAAACAATTAGAACGAACCTTGAGGAGTTTTACTTCCCCAAGGTGAAAAAGACACAACTAAAAACAATAAAAGAAATCTTAAATCAATTAAACACCGTCCCCGGCAACGGCGCCATTTTTGATCGAGGCCATTTCGTTTCACAAATTAAGCATATGTGGTCGTTGGTCAATGGTCTATACAAAACACAATTTATACTTCACAAACAACTCTACAATTAGTAAAGAGGCAAGTAAAGGTCGGATCCCAAGGGACGGGTATTGAAATGAGAATTCTATTGTAACTAGTAGTGTCTAAGGGGTGTCACAAATTGGGTTGATGTAGAAGGTTACTAAACTAAAATAGCAATGAAAATAAACTAGCAAGATGAATAAAATAAGGGGTGTAAACAATTGATTAAAGGCACTAGGGTGTCATGGGTTCATAGGGGATTCATGGGATATGATCATACAAACATGTTCTCAAATTATAAGCAAGCAATTATTGTTGTGATGGATTGAGTTGGGTTATATCTTACAATCCTAGGAAAGTTTGGGTCCCGGAGCCGAATCGATTAGATTGTACAACACCTACAAGTCGACTTAATCTTTCCTACTCAACACATGCATGGTCTAACAAGACTCGAGTTGGGTTATGTCTTACAAGTCAAGTTGAAAGGATAGAAGATGATAGTAAATGCAAGGATTCATAGGCTTAGCATTTCATCAAATATAACATGTGCATGTATTAAGATCAAAACAAGCAAGCAAATAAGATATGAAAGCATATTAATTTAAGCATGAATCATTCCCCATGTTGGTTTCCCTAATCACCCATTAAACCCTAGCTACGAGACTACTCACTCATTATCATATTGATCATGCTAGAAAGGTTGTCAATCATACTAACATAATGAAACATGATGAATAAATGAAAGTAATTAGCAATAATTAAAAAGGGATTAAGAAATTATACCTACTAATGATTCCAATAATAAAGCAAGAATAATAGAAGTACTTGAATCCTAGATTGAGAGGTTGTCAATCTCCCAATAATAACCCAAATAATCTTCAATTACCCAAAATAAAGGAAGAACAAGAGAGAGATTAAAGAACTAAAACTTGGATTAAAACTTGATTAATACTTGATTACAATATTGAAGAGGGATTTGATTGATATTAACTACTCTAATTATTGATAAGAAGAACATGCTCCTCTAATTAGACTAATGGGGTATTTATAGTGAAAATTAGGGAGGATGCATTAGGGTTAACTAAGGGCTAAACTAGTAATTACACTTTTTAAGTTGAGCAAGGAGACTCGGTATTCTCCGAGAGAAGGGCTTCTCTTATCGTAGCTTGAAGAATGAAAAACGTCTTTGTCATGAAATCCGTGCGGATGGGAGTCGGGACGGCCGGATCTGGGCTGGAGAATCCGAGCGGATCCTTGGGCAAGACGCTCGGATTGGCGAGGGGGGATCCGAGCGGATTCCTTTGCGGGACGCTCGGATTGGGCTTGGACGGACGGACGGATTGTGTACAATCCGTTCGGATTGTATGGCAGCGTTATTTCTTCTTCTTTTCTTCCCTTTTCTTCATGAATTCCTTGGGGATTTCCTTGGGGACTCAAGGATCCTTTCTCAACAATGCTTTTCTACTATGCTATGTACAAAGGCCTTCTAGTCTTGTCTCTCCTTGATGCTTGGTCATTGAATACGATCAATTTAGCCTTGTTTTGCCATGAAAATGCAAGATTCTTACTCCTTTCCTACCAAGGGATCAAAATCTCAAAGAATATGCAAAACAAAGAACTAAAGATAAGAAATGACCCAAATAGGCACTAAAAAGCATGGAAACAATGGTAATTCGGGGGCTAAATATGCGCCAATTATGGTCACATCACTAAGTTATCGTTGACACGTATATGCGAATATGAAAGTGCCCTTTTTAAAGGATTTAAAAGATTGATTAGATTGATTAAGTGGAGTTGGTCAAATTGGTCGGTCTATGCAACGTGACTTGAACTCAGAAGGATCTGAGATTACGTGGTCGATTGATCAAGCACGTAGGCATCGAAAGCAAAAGCGTGGTCTAGAAGGCAAAGCGAGAAGAGAAGGGCGGACACTTGCATCCCAAATATGGAGGCCGAAGGTGTCTATTTATACTAAACACACGAAGGAGTTTAGGTATGGCACGAATATGGAAAAAAATCACGGAAATATTCTGTAAAGCATGAAAAGAGAGCTGGGGAAGAGGCGCAACAGCCACTGTGACTCTTGGAAGAGGCGCAGCACCTGCTGCGTCATTTCCTCGGAGGTTTCCTCCTTAGCAAAAAAAATTTTCGCATTTTTTTTATGGAATTTCGGTTGTTATACACTTCCTTATTCCGTGAAACACAATTACGGAAGATAATTCCTTAAAGATATTAAATTAAATTAGGAATAACTATCCAGAGAATTCTAGAACTTTCTTGAACATTCCGACTCGGAATTTTAAACGGTTTATAGAAAATGAAACGGTTTTTGACCCGGACACCAAATGAACTCTAATTTCAGTCAAAACGAACGTATCGGTGCGTAGATGACGACCATGAGGTTGACTTGAGTTTTGAGCTATCACTTGTCGATGAACTTATGAACTATCATAAAATCGTTCCGCGTATCAAACATGCGGCCCAATCATCACTGAGTGTTTGGCGGGAGGTGCGGAAATGAGGTATCTACATATAGGTGGCGGGAAAGGGGAAAAAAGAGGGTGTCGGGTTGGTTGTCATTGTTGTTGTTATTTCGGTTGTTGTCACGGTTGCTGTTGCTATTGCTGGGGGCGGTTGTCGGCACGATGGTGGTGCTTGGACCACTGCGGTCAGGCCGGCACAATGGTGGTGGTGGCGGCCATGGTGGGCGTGGTTTATGCGGGTGTATGGTGTGTGTGGTAGTTGTGGGCGGTGTTTGCTGGTGGTGTCGGCGGTAGAGGGGTCATGGGTGGTTGCTGCTGGCCGTGGCATCACGGCTAGTGGTGGTGGTCTATGGTGGCAGCGGTGGTTGTGGTGGTTTGGGTTGAGTCAGGATTTTCACTGTTTAAGACGGGTTTATTTAGTTTAGTTAGTCGTAGACGTATTTATATAATGTATTAGTATATTTATACGTATTGGTATAAATATATTAGTTTATTATACGTATTGGATTAGTATATTTATATGTATTTGTATAGGTATTTATATGATTAGATGAGTATATTTATACGTATTTGTATTATTATCGTATTTTAGGACATGTGTTTTGTGAGACGGTTTTACGAGACGGACCTAGCATGTGTGACGGTTTGCTTATGCGACTTTGCTGTGAGGTAGATTTATCCTACTCAGTTTCATTGTTGCATTTATTTATAAAATGAGTCTTTCATCATTCATTTGCATTGAGTGAGTCGGTAATTGATCTGTTATATGATATATCGTATTTGTCGTGTTGTCTTTTATGTTGAAGGACATGGTGGTTTGTTTGGTTACTTGTTTTGGAGATGTAAGACGGTTGGGAGACCATCTTGCGCTTAAGTCAGCTCTTGGAGCTTCCCACTCCAAGAGGGATGTGCACATTAATGGCTTGAGTTACAAAGGGACTTGTGTGGTTGAGACACGACGTCTGGCAGGGAAACCGGGTGGCTTCCGGACCCGGTACGTCTGGGCGTGTCCCAGTACCTGTTTATGGTTATCGGTATGTATGGGCGTGTCCCGGTATCAGTGTGGTGATCGGTATATCTGGGCGTGTCCTGGTACCAATGTGGTTCTCGGTATCTCTAGGCGTGTCCCGGTACCGTGGTGGTGGTTGTTGATGGTGGTTCATTCAAATCACAGCCATGTTGCATGTTCCCACTTGAGTCGTGTCACACTTTATTTATTTAATGAAACCAACATTTGTGTGTCTGTGCATTGTCACCTATCTCTTTTGGGGTGGCCTGTGTCGATCCATATGATATTCCTTTGGGCATATGGGGAGCAGGTTATGATAAGGTTGTTTGGATAGTACGCGGGAACGGGACGAGCTTGATGATAACAAGAGACGAGTCTAGTAGGTTAGAAGAGTATAGATATCTCAAGTTGCATTTTAGTTATTCATTTTTTTACGATTATGTAGTTCACTAAACATTTATATTAATAAAATGTTCTTTGATTGATGTTTTAAAACACTACCTCGGGAAACCGAGATGGTAACGCTCCAATTATCTTGGCCGGATAATCGGGGTGTTACATTGTGGGACCCGCCACAGGGGGGATGTGCACATTAAGGAATATGGGTTATTGCTTGTTGTGATGAGCGGGGCTTAGGTGGGCAAGGATGCGGTCCCCCACTAGCGGTGAGGATTATCTGTCGCAGCAGTAATCTGGTAAGACTACACACTTATGTGTGTAGTCAATTATGTGATGTAATTGAGAGTTGGAGATTGATTGTGGAACAGTTATTTTTGTCATTGTTGTATTTTGGCTTACTTTAATTATGCAGTGAACTGACCCCGTTGTTGTTTTGTAAACCTGTGGTAATCCATTTGGGGATAGTGAGCATATTGTGACAGGTGATGGTTGTCTTTAGCTACGGGGATGAGATGGGATGTCATCACTTCGAGTCTAGCTTCCGTTGTTACGAGTTTAGCTGTTTTGATTTCAGTTGTATTGAAAGTTTTAAACATTTCTTTTGAGTTGGTTTTGAGACAATGTAATCGTTAACTTTATATACTTTAATAAATGTTTTGGATGGTTACTTCTGATATACTAGCCTCGCGCAGCTGAGATGGTAACAGTGTCTCATGCTAGGGTGGTCCTTGGTAAGGCACCTTGGTATGTGGGGGTGTTACAGAAGAAAAGGAAAGAACGAGGATACGATTAATTAATCACGAGCACGGATTCCAAAGAAATATGACATAACAACTAACCAATTAATGCAAGACTTTTACTACTCTTATACTCAAATCCTCCCGGTATGACGACGATAATAATACGATCCTAGTCTAAACCTGGGCAGACTCTCAGGATGAACGTTTGCCGATTTGACAAGCGTGAAATATTTCGCAGACAAGATTCGATCGACAAAACAGAAGTAGAGTACCCCGAATTCGGCAGAACGGCACAAAAGAGGCGGAAATGAAATGAGTTAAACAAACACTTGGCTGGACACCACAAGGAGGTGTAAAGACAAGTCAAGCAAGAAAGTACAGTATTATGACATTTTCTTCGAAACACGACTGAACTCAAGTAATTATTTAAAATAAATCATCCGAACTTGAGATGTGATAAATAAATGAAAATGAACAAATTATAACTCATATATGAAATATACTACCTCATTTCATGTATTTATAACGTAAAGAAATATTAAATTCCACCTTTACGAGTCATATGAAAAGTATATAAACAAACGATAAATGACGAATTACGTTATATAAAACACGAGGTTAAACGTATATAATTCAAATACGGAACAAGAGTACACACGAACAAGGGCAATCTTTCACGACCAAGAAGTGTCATTCACGGCCTAAAACAGCCAAGGAACGCCACAAGAGCCACCATAAACGACCATGAAGCAAGGCAGCCATGTCGGTGAGGGTAGCACTGTAGCAGCCATGCTGGTTGGGATGGGTGAAACGGGAGAGGAGTGGTGTTGCCAACCAAGTTTGTCCTGGTGGGAGCTAAGGCCATATCGGACGGTATAGGGTAGGCTTCCCGGTGGAACGAGGTTGCGTGCCGGTGGGACGATAAAATTGGCCCAATGAGCTAAATCTTGGACCTCTTCCCTACCTGTGATTGAGGGTATACTGGCAGGATGGCTGGGTAAACAAGAGGAATTGGCGAGATGAATTAAGGGACGAAGGGGATGATTCAATTTTGATATGGGACGAGTTTGGGACGGTCCTAAATGAGTCCGGACTTGTTCTATACTCGTTACACTCTTATAAAATTTTTGTGAGACGGTTTTATAAATGCATTTTTCCACCCATTATAAAATACTCCCTCCGATCCAGACAGATGTAAACATAAACAAAAAGTGGATATATAAGAAAAGGTGGAAAAGTGAGGGGTAAAGTAGGAAATATTGATTGGGGCCACATGGGTTTAGGTGGATTAAATAAGTAGTTGGTGAGTGTGTAACTGTGTAAGTGGGTGGTAAAGTTGTAAATAGGTAGTGGATATAAGGTTAATTTAGTTATTTTTCATGTCAAATATGGTATGTTACCATTGGTGTGGTTCGTCCATTTTAGGTAAGTATTACCATCTGTCTGAATCGGAGGGAGTGTAAAACATTTTCATAATGAAATTTTTCCAATAAATTTGAACATGTAATAAAATGAGAAGGTTCATATAATTTGAGACGGAAATTGCTAAACCAACGACATCTCATCCAACTTCACCCAAATCATTCCAAAACCCAATATTCCGAAACCAATTTCACCAAATAACTTAAGACGAGTAAAATATGGGCACACATGAGACGGAAAAATCTATAGTTTACATTTCTAGACTACCATGTTCACCCAATTGTTCTTATCTCAAACAATTCCAAACTAGTGAATTCATGTCATAATTAAACACAAGAATTAACGATTAATAATATGGATTATCAATAACTTCTACCATGTAAACATTATGCAACCACAAAACAAGAAGTTTCCTCAAACAAATATGGTATACTTCTACACATCCACACATTCAACAACAAACATGAAGAATTATGTAAAGGTTCATGCTTTAACACACATATGAGTAGAATACAACATGTAAACCCATAAAATTGACACCATTTCAAGTAATCTGTCACCGTTACATTTCTAGCTCTTCAATCCTCCAAAGACTCGTCCAAAATGTAGTTATCCCTCTCCGAATTGTCCAAAACTTCCCCTAAACACAAACATAAAAGAACTAAATTTGAGGTTCAAACTCTGTAAGACAAGAATTTAGAAATCTTAAGAAATTTGAGTTGTTTCTTACTTAAAAGATGGAGAACGAAATAAGGATGAAATTGGCGCAGAAATGACTAAAATTGGTGAAAAAATGAGCAAGTTATGGTGAATATAGGTTTAGAGGGGAATTGTGTAATAATGGCGTTTGTTGAGAGGAAATTTGAGAAATTTAAAGTGAAGAAGAAGCAGCTATGAGGGTTTGTGGTGGGTGCAATGAAGAGAAAAGAGTAGGAGAAAAGGTCCATAAGTCAAACAAGGCCCAAAAACACTAATTGAGTCGGATTTCACTTAAAACACAACCCAAAACTAACTACATACTCTAAATGGCCAAGATGGTCATTATTATTACTATTCTACATCAAAAGCTATACTTTTGTAAATATAAATTTTAAAACAATAACTAACTTTAAATAAAAGGTTTACGCGTTTTATAACTGTAACGAAAAGCTTGGTTGTTACTCATCTCCCATCACCACCCTACGCCATCCCCCGATGACCACCTTATGCCAGCCCCAACAACCAAACCCACCCCAGTGCTATCGAACCGTCCATCGAAATATTCGAGTCAACACACTAAAAATGAACAAAATGCTAAATCTCCTTCCCCAATTCACGCATTCCTCAATCGTCGTTCACCCATCCCCCATTCCCCATCGTCTTTCACCCTTGCTGCCATTTATACTTTTATCTCTAACCACTCAATTTCACTTCACCATCGCTGTTAACCCATTGGCGTTCACCCTCCATCCCCAATGACACCATTGCCCTTTACCATCGACGTTCATCCTCCATCGCCGACGACCCAATCGACGCACACGCATCTCTATCCCCAACGACCCAGAAGAAATTCCATGATTTCACGGTACTAAACCATGCAGATCGTGGTTTTTTTAAGGATTTCGTAGCTGTTCTCTCTCAATTGGAATGAGAGGGATAAAGTCCGAAAAAATTGGGAAAAGTGTGTAGTATTTAGTAATTTTTTGTTTTGGATTTAGCAAGTCTCATCTTAAAAATAGCATTAAATTTATTTAAGGGTGTATTTCTAATGCCACCCATTAAAATAGGTTTTTGTGAAATACCACCTTTGAAAAAATTTCTTCTTTTCCGGCAGCTTTAAAAAGAATTAGTTAAACATAACCTGTTACACCCCCTCTTACCCTGCCAATAAGGTAATCGGGAAATGTCAGCATCTCGGTTTCAGAGGTAGTGAGTCGAAACTTCAATTAAATAACATTTTATATAAATAACATGTTTAGTGGTTTACATAAATGAATAATAATTATTCGAATGTGAATATACATAATGCAACTGAACTAAAATCTATGTCATCTACCATGTGATTATGCAACTGAACTCCAAATCCGTAGCGGGCCGATATCCCGATAATTATCATATCTAAACCTGTACTCCAAACCGCTCCCCATATGATCGGAAATATCATATAGTTCATCACAGGCCGCCCCAATTAAAAAAAAGGTGACAATTTACACATAGGCACACACGTCAGTTTATATAATACAAACGCTCACAGGATAACATGTGAATATGAATGCATTGCAATAATGAAGCACACGAGTCACAAGTCTCAATCCGCACCAAATTCTCACCCATGTACATAACCCGGTGACGACATCGCAACACCGCCACCAAACAGCAGGACAGCGGCCCGTAAAACTGGTACTTGGGACACGCCCGTGGTACCGAACCCGGGTGCTAACCGGACCCTTTCTAGATGTCGTGACTGTAACACCCCGGGTCAAACCCTAGGTTAGGAGCAGTCACTCATGATAGCTCGCTAGGTTATGTACCCTACAGATCAACATGGGTCCTTTCCAGCACATTGTTACCTCACCCATGCGCATCCCGGGAACCTTCCCAGAAGGTCACCCATCCAAAGACTACTTCAAGCCAAGCACACTAAACTGTGGAGTTCTTTCGCATGGATAACTAGAAAAAAAGTGCACTTTTGTTGATACAAGTCGTACTTTCAATTCCTCTAAACACTAATCATATAAGCCTATTAACAAATCTCTTTAAGGGGTTACCCCACCCGAATAATGTCTTCGGTTCAGTGGAGTATTACACACCCCCATTTGAAGAAAAATGTAATACCCATCCGTTTAGAGACCCGTTGACCGTCGTTGACTGACCTTAGGCACCTATCTAGACCTTTGGAAACCTTACGAGCGAACCTTATGACGGTATAATCCTTTGAAGTTTTGGTTACTCGATCTAGCAGAGGCTACTCGATCGAGTAGCTTAGTCACTCGATTGAGTAGAGGCCACTCGATCGAGTAAGTTTCTTACTTGATCGAGTAATGGAGTTCAGCGGGGAGTTGTAAATCGTGATATCGTGAAACCAGAATCATTTCTACACCTTTATGCCTAAAACTAGATGCTGACATATCACTCCTCCTTCACCATGGTTTATCTCCTTGAGGCATTTGAGAGTGGTTACACCTTAGGGATGAGATGCTTGGGTCGGGTACCGGTCTTGACACCGGATGGCTTTGTATATGTATGTTGTCATCATCATCATCGTCTCCCTTGATATCCATTATGGTTATGGTAGTAGTAATATATGGTTATGCTGCGTGGAATCGCTATGGTTGCTAAAGGTAGGTTTTTCTACTCAGTATTGTTGGTTGTCTAGAGTGTCTATTGTTGTTGTATAAATGGTTTAATGTCATTGTTGGTGGTGTAGATTGGTTGTTGCTGACCATTGTTGTTATATAAAGTGGTTGGTTGTGGTTGTTTGCTTGTGGCTCGTGAGGTGAGTCCTCGGCTGAGTGGAGTCACTTGCGGGAGTGGCTTCACGCCATTGATTTGCCCTCTGTGGAACCCGCCATAGAGGGGATGTGCATATTAAGGAACATGGGTTATCGCTCGGATTAGATAAGCGGGGCTTAGGTGGGAACGGCTGCGGTCCCCCACTGGAAGGACTGGACCTTCGGGCAGTCAGAGATGTGTGTGTGGTTAGAGGAGGTGGTGTATGTGTATTACTGTGTTCGTTGTGTCTGCTTTTGTACTTGTTACCTCAGTTACTAACCTTGTGTGGTATTGTTTTGTTGTCTTCTTGTGTTGTGTATGTCATGATCTACTATGGTGAGCAGTCAGTCTTAGCAGGTTGATGTATGGATCATAGCTGGCTACTTGGAGGGATGAGTCTACCACGAGTCATGGCAGAGATAATTTTATATATTTGATAGTAGTCACAAGTTGTACTTTTGTTTTGTTTAAATCAATTATAATTTAATATAATTGTTCTTTTATCGGCATTTGATCATTATTGTCCTTGGGCAACCGAGATGGTAACGCCCTTATCTGCTGGGGAAGGCCTTGTTAAGGCTGCTTGGTAGATGGGGGTGTTACAAAGTTCTATCAGAGCGTCGATTTTGGAGCCTGTAACTAATGAGCCAAACAATGTAGTGAGTCTAATACAATGTAGTGAGTCTAATAAAATCATGACCCCAATATGCTTAAACCAGCCACCGAATATGGGGGTATCAATTTGGGTATTGTGGGCATAGATGTGTATGATAAATAAGTTAGAATTAGTTGTGATGGAGTCTATGGTAATGTTTAGTGCGTGCAAATAGTGACAATGAACTATGAAAGTTTGTGAATTGTTGGAAGTGTATGTCCGGATGCATAAAGATGCTGTATATGCTAGGAGTTGCATACGAGTATTGGATAATGTGGTGATGATAATGAGTTGGGAGTATTTATATACGTTTTAGTTAATAAAGGTTGTCAAGTGATATTTGGAATTGCAATGGATTCATTGTTGTGACATGTTTGAAATTTTTAGCAAACTTGAGTAGGATATGATAGTTTATTGCTAGATGGATGCCTGATGTAGTGTAAACATAAGTCGGATAATTGAATTTGCAAATGCATAAGTAAACGTGGAATAAAGTGTTGATTGTATATATATGTATAAATGACTGTCTTAGCGAATTGTCTTGCATGATTTTTGATATAGGATGGAATGATATGTGTAATGTTCGAATGAAATAGTTGTGTTAAATTTGATTTAGTATTAATTTGTCGTGATTGGATGAAATAATCAGTGATGAATTCCAAATATACTTTGGAATCGACACGATTTGTTGTTTTGCAGAAATTGTTAACTAAACTCGTAACTTTTGACCTTGTACCTAACCTTACTCGACCGAGTAGAGTGCCTACACGACCGAGTATACCTTACTCGATCTAGTTATGGAGTTATTAGGCCGAAAAAGTTAGAACTGCCAACGAAAACTCGATCGAGTAGCTCCAACTCGATCGAGTAGAGGCCACTCGATCGGGTAAGTGCCCCAGTACCCGATAGTTTCTTACAGTGCCCCGGCCATAGTTTGTGCTAGCCTAGCTTTGATGGCCACCTCTAGGACCCGACACTTGAGTTGTGGTGCCATTGCCACACGGTTGACTGAACAGTTGACCACCTTTGAGGCCTCCTCGACCCTTATACCCATGGCTCCATCTGTGCCTACCTTGGACCGAGACTACTTCCTCGACCAGAAATGGTTGAGAACTTTGTAGGGTGGTGGGTTGGCTTGGAGAGTATGGTGGATGAGTTGGATGAGGATACCTGACCCTGACCACTTTCCCGTGACGGAGCCCTTGACGGCGGTGGTAGTGGCATCGGATTTCGATGATGGTGAGGAGGTTCCTACTCGACAGTACTACCTCATTGATCCAGATATTTTGGAGGTGATGCAATAGCCGACTAAGGGGGATCAGACAATACCTAAGGACCGGTAACATAGACCGGCGAGGGGTCCGAGACGCGTGAGGGAGAGATTCGCTTAAACCTAACCACAGCAGCTCGTGCCTCCACAGCATCAGTTTCCCAGCTACACTTCGGTCTTTAGTCCTGAGATGAAGGTGAATGAGCTCACGGAAAGGGTATCTGCCACTCTGACGCTCTGGAACCTACACGATATGGCTTATTTGCAGGGCATTGGGACCGTCTCGGCCCAACCGATGTGGTGGAGAGGTGTTGGTGATGACAGTGGAGCCTTTCACTCTTTTGGAGTGGATCCGACAACTTGGGGGGGCCTCAGAATTACCCTTTCGGTTGCTTGGCACTTTGGTGCGTGGGAGCAGACTCAGGGGTTGGAGCCATCGCAGGCATGGAGACAGGAGGAGCTGGCACATCCGGCGGAGGAGGTGGTGATGAGGAGATGGAGGAGCCGGCCTTGGAGTGATGATGTTTCTTTTATTTTATCTTTGTTTTCATGGATTTGTTGTTAGTCGGTACTTGTTGTGGTTGGTACATTTGTTATACTTTGGTTTGTATTTGGCCATAAGTCCGTGCTATGGATGATTTTAGGACTTGTTATGTAGGTGGTTGGTGTCGGAAATAAAATTCCGACGTATATATGTTTCCTTAGCTATGCAACGTTCCTCTTTGGTGTATTTTGACCTGTGGCTACTCGATCAAGTGCCCCTCACTCGATCGAGTAACTGCAGAAGTGATTTAGAAATGCTCTCTGATCTCGACGTACTCGATCGAGTAGCTGATGAACTCGATCGAGTAACGTCAACTCGATCGAGTAGCTTCTCAGCTCGATTGAGTGTCCCTGTATGATGATTATTTCGTTCTAAATTTGTTTTGGGCCTTCATGCTTGTGGATTTTGTTGATAGTATGTTCCTCTGTCTTGGTTGGTGATAACATAGTCGTTTCTCAAGTCTTGTTCATAAGGTTATACATATATATGGTTTATACAATATAAATATGGTTTATACATTTTTGCATGCTAAATTGAATTGCCTCAAGTAACATGTTGAATCGATGTCGGGTATAATGACTGGATGACGGAATGTGTAATTATCTTGTCCACTTCTCATATGGTTTTTGTATTCAAGGTTCATATTTCTGTCATAGCAAGGAAGTGCCATGATCGTTGTGAGTCTCAGTGTGTAATATAATTTGATGGTAATGTCAATGTGGAATAAAAGTTAACACCTCATGTAATAGTTATAGTTCATCATGAAGGTGAACTTCGGGGATGAAGTTCCTTTTAAGACGGGAAGAGTAATGTCGCATGGGAAAATGACAAAATTATGACAATATCATAGTAGTTGAGTAGTTGTTTGGGTAATTATTAGTATTGTATAGTTGTTGGCAATTGTTAATTAAATTTATCATGTTGTTGTATTTCGTTTCCAAGTGATTGGTCACAAAGTTGTTAAATAATTGAGTTATTGATGCATGGTTGAGTAATAAAAATGATTTAAAGGAATTAATTTAAGAGTGTATGGTATTTTGGTTTGTTGTGTAATTGCTTTTGGGTGATTGATAACTAATGATAGTTGAAAAGTAATTGATGGGAGAATAAACAGATAGTCGGGTTGGTTTATACTTGAGTAATGACATGAGATAAGTGGAAGTGATAGTTGAGTTAGATGTTCTTATGTATAATGTATGTTTGACGATTTGAAAGAAAGTCGTGTTGAGTGATGGGTGATAAGGTAGATGATGATGATGGTTGATGAACATTCATATCGGGGCGGTATTCATGAACGGTTGTACTCGTCCTTGTGAGAATGGATAGTTGTAGGTTGTCGTAGTTTCTTTTGCCTGGTGTCGTGGGGGACGTTGAGTGAACTTCGGGGACGAAGTTCTTTTTAAGAGGGGAAGACTGTAATACCGATCCGTTTAGAGACTCGTTGACCGTCGTTGACTAATCTTAGGCACCTATCTAGACCTTTGGAAACCTTACGAGCGAACCTTGTGACGTTATAATCCTTTGAAGTTTTGGTTACTCGATCTAACGGTGGCTACGCGATCGAGTAGCTTAGTCACTCGATCGAGTAGAGGCCACTCGATCGAGTAAGTTCCTTACTCGATCGAGTAACGGGAGTTCAGCGGGGAATTATAAATCGTGATATCGTGAAACCCAAATCATTTCTCCACCTTTCTTCCTAAACCAAGATTCCGACATATCACTCCTCCATCACCATGGTTCATCTCCTTGAGGCCTTTGAGAGTGGTTACACCTTAGGAATGGGATGCTTGAGTCGGGTAGCGGTCTTGACGCCGGATTGCTTTGTATAGGTATGTTGTAATCATCATCATCGTCTCCCTTGATTTCAGTTATGGTTATGGTAGTAGTAATAGATGGTTATACTGGTTGTTATAGGTGGTTATGGTAGTTGCTTGTTATCTTATGGTCGTGCGCGGAATCGTTGCGGTTGCTAAAGGGAGGTTTTCCTACTCATTACTGTTGGTTGTCTAGAGTGTTAATATTGTTATATAATTGGTTTAATATAATTGTTGGTGGTGTATATTGGTTGTCCTCGGCTGAGTGGAGTCACTTGCCGGAGTGGCTTCACGCCCTTGATTTGCCCTATGTGGAACCCGCCACGGAGGGGATATGCACATTAAGGAACATGGGTTATCGCTCGGTTAGATGAGTGGGTCTTAGGTGGGAACGGTTGCGGTCCCCCACTGATAGGACTGGACCTTCGGGCAGTCAGAGATGCGTGGTTGGTTAGAGGAGGTGGTGTATGTGTATTACTGTATTCGTTGTGTTTGCTTTTGTACGTGTTACCCCAGTTACTGACCTTGTGTGGTATTGTTGTTTTGTCTTCTTGTGTTGCGTCTGTCGTGATCCACTGTGGTGAGCAGTCAGTCTTAGCAGGTTGAAGTGTGGATCGTAGCTGGGTGCTTGGAGGGACGAGTCTACCATGAGTAATGGCAGAGATAGTTTTACATAGTGGATAGTAGTCATAAGTTGTACCTTTGTTTTGTTTAAATCACTTGTAATTTAATATAACTGTTCTTTTATCGACATTTGATTACTACTATCCTCGGACAACCGAGATGGTAACGCCCATCTGCTGGGGAAGGCCTTGTTAAGGCTCCTTGGTAGATGGGGGTATTACAAACACAACGTCCTCATTGCGCCTGGCAGCATCTGACCGCAACCAATTATCCAAACCCAGAATCCACCTTCGCTGGGTGGGTGACTTGGGTACTCCTAACCACAAGCAGACCACACAGTCGCAGGGTTGCTCTGGTAGCACTTGTAACACCCCGACCCAAACCCTTGGTCATAAATAATCACTCATGATAGCTCCAAAGCTGTGTACATGGCCAATAGATCAACACGGGTCCTTTCCAGCACATTTTGTCCTCACTCATACGCATCCCGGGAACCTTCTGAGAAGGTCACCCATCCTAATACTACTCTCAGCCAAGCACGCTTAAATGTGGAGTTCTTTTGCATGTATAACCAGAAAACAAAATGCACTTTGTTGATATGAGCAGTACTTTCAATTCCTTTAAGCACTAGTCATTTAAGTCTATCAATGAACCTCTTCAAGGGGTTACCCCACCCGAATAACATCTTCGATTCAGTGGAGTATTACAGTGACACCGCACGAGTCCCTCTATACTCAATCCATAAACGTGCACGTCTCTCTTGGAGTGCGAAACTCCAAGAGGCAACCCAAGTGTAAGACGGTATCCCAAACCGCCTTACGTCTTCTCAGCAACCGTATATCACCACCACTACTCCACCAAAATCCTCCAAAATCTACAACAATCTTGTGTACACAATATGCACACAATATGTCAAGCATAATGCTCCTCGTGTATAAAATTACCAAACATGCCTCTTTCTTATATGTAATGAATGTCAAGTATACCATGTACTCATGTCTCATGTATATCAATAGCCACAACAATACCTCAAGGTGCAATCCCCAATTAACATGTTATTATGCAAATCCAATGATAATATGAGACCAACACTAATGCCCCATTACCATGTCATAAGGAAATTCCAACAATAACATGAAACTAACAACAATTATCCATTCATCATGTTATAATGCAATTATAACCATTACAATGAATTTAATAACAATGCACACATATGTAAGCATTCATATTACCAAAATCGAGTAGGGAAAACCCTACCTTTTAGCAAACTTTGTAAGCAATCCGAGACAACCAAGAATCTGTCTCACAAAACCGTCCCATCTTACATAAACCACATAATTAGTATTAGAAAACACCATATACTCTTTTATTATATAAAACCCCTTATTATTACTCTTTAGTTACCCATATTACTAATTAAAATTACGGAAAATTCACGAGGTACCCTCGAACTTTGCCATTTTGCACATAGGACCCAACTTTTTAAGTTTGTGTACATTATACCCTCCATGTTTGATTTTCATGCACAACATATCATTTTTGTTGCTTTAAAAAAAACCTCAACTGCGCATAACTCTTAGATCGAAATTCAGAATCGGCCATTTTTTTTTCCTTAAATGATTTTCTTGTCATAATCTACGATTTGAAAAAAAAAAATACCGGCTGACATTTTATAGGATTTTTTTTAACGAAAATCTCAAATCAAACATATCTTCGATCTTAAATTTCCGAATGACAATTTTTGTTTTATCAATTTATAAATCTCGAAGAGTTAATCAATTTGAAAAAAAAAAATACTCAATTCCGATTTCTGGTCTATAATTTATGCTCAATTGAAAATTTTAATAAACGATAAAAATGGCAAGTTGTGCTTGAAAATCAAATTTCAAGGATATCATGCGCACAAACATAAAAAATTGAATACCACATGAAAAATGGCAAAGTGTAAGGGTACCACGTGAATTTTACATTAAAATTATTAATTAATATATAGTATATAAAACCCCCAAGTGTTAGGGTTTGATAAAAGAAAAAGGGAAAAGGTGAGACTTGACTTACAAAGAGTAGATCGTGAAAATGGTAGAAGAAAGGGTGCATCATCTTCAAACTCAAACTTAAATTCCATGAGAGGGTGTTTGGGAGCGTTCTAGAGAGAAAGGAGGGGATTTGGAGGCTTAAAAGAAAGAGGGGGTAAATGATTTAGGGTTTTTGCGGATTTTAGATTATGACATAGTTTATATCGCCATTGACACGCTGCACTCAATGGAATCTACACTAGGTCGATTATTGCCCATACTCGGCCCAGTGCCACTTACTCGGTCCACTACACACCCACTCGGTCTAGCAGATTCACACTCAATCTAGTATAGGTCACACTCGATTTAGTGTGTCCCTCCTTACTCATGATTACGACTATCCTCAAGCCCCAGGATCCCCTGCCTATTCCTCAAATAATCTTATAGACGTCTAAAAAAATCCGGGTATTACAGAACCAAATGGCCGGAATCTTGTTTTTCAATTCCCTCCATAATTTCTCTCCAATTTCACCTTGTATTCGATAACTCCATAATTTGTTCTACTTTTTATTAAAAAAAAAAAAAAAAGCCTTACGGAATGAATATTTGAAACCATATTCAATTCCTCTTATCACATATTGTTCCTCCTACACTACTAATCAAAACTCAATTGTGGCAGTCTAGTTTTGAGAATCGAGGGTCGATATTTCCATCAAGCATTCCCTCCTTACATCAAACATATCGGAGTCAAAACTTCACAAAACACAAACCGCCAACAACAAAAAAACGGAAAATCACTCAACTATGCAATAACAAAACGAGAGGTTATTAACTTACCACGAAATAACCATTTTTGCAAACAAATAACTTGAACTTTTGATTGGGAACCAAATAGTACCTTCAAATAGCCATATTTGGGTGAAAAATTTGATAAATTAGTAGGATCTGGACTCATTAGGATCCATCCCATATCCATTTAATAATACTAGTTGTTGCACCGCGCCCTATCGGACGCGGTTCCCCAATTTGGGAGAATGCTAAGCGGAAGTTAGTCGGTAGTGTATCAATAGAAAGGTGCTTGGTCCATTATATATTTGTAGATGGTAGAACGAGCATTGTATTTATTACAAAACTGGCGTAAATGTTTGAAAACGCCATGTATAATTCAAAATAATGATGCACAAGTGAACGACTAATATTAATAAAATGAAGGTAGAATTACACCGCCACATGCTTTTTTATAGTAAACAGTTTTTTTTTTTTTTTTTTTTTTTTTTGCAAACAGACTTCAAGGCCGAGATTACAACACGAAACGACTACACAAACTGAGAACAAATACATAACACACTAAGTAAGCATTGGTCTCATGCCACAAAGACACACCTTAGAGAAAGTTCACAAATAAACCGTGCGGAAGGCATCATTGATGTTAGCCGAAACGTATTCAACATCTGCAGAACCTGAATTTGGGCTTGAACCTCCTGATGGCTGTCTACATTTAAGGGAATTTGAAAAATAAACAAACAACGCAGAAGAAAAATGCACAATTGGAAGAGAATAGTTGATAAACACATGAGGGAAAGTCGAAAAATATGCAGTAGAACAACAACGGTAAAAAACATATAGTATTAATGTCGTGATTCTTCAAGAAGATCCTTATACAGTATATATCTACCTCAAGTTTGTAACATGAGTTATTCTTCCCAACCTCAATTAAACAAAACCCGTATTATGCGATCTTACCTCAAACCGTTGCACGAAAAAATTAATAGTTTGTCTCAAATTAGAAAGATTTTAAACAATCAGAGGGCAAGTTATAAGGACAAAAGTAATAGTATCCAAAAATTGCTGACTATTTTCCATAATGCCGAGAGAGAAAACTTTTTTAATCAAATAAGGGAACACGAATAAAAAATGAAGATGCGTCAAATCTTACTCAATTCAGTAGGACATATCTCAACAAATGAGTTCCCATCAATACTATAAGCTTCTCTCGCAACAAACCTGGCTGGAGATGAAAGGCATCAACATTCTAGCATTTCACGTTTACAAGGCGAATAATGGAAGAAGATGAGTCATGCAAGACTACTCTAGGTGTATGATTGTAAATTATCTTAGCATTACTCTATTTAGTAACTCTCATGGTGTAGTGGTGTAGGAATAAGTGTATTTAATGGATGATTTTACAATATTTAGCACAAAAAAAAAAATTACAAGCGACTTGAATAACTCAATTAAATCTTACCAATCTCATGTGATGATTAGCTAAAACTACGAATATTTAGTATATAAAATTTACCAATCCCATTCTTGGTTTCGTTGAATACATTTTCTGGAGAGATGTGTAAAGACTTCGTCTCTAAATTTAGGATGGTGTTTTAACCCATATACCACCTACAATTATCGATACAGACACAAAGTAACAAGAAACTTATTATTGCAATAGAATTAAGCCTAAGTGATTTGGGTTCATCTCGCAATATATTAAAGAATGATCACAGTCGATACCTGCAACTACTCACATCAACATTTCATAAAATAAACAACTTATAGATTAGACATTTAACCAACAAACGACCGCAGCTTTTCAAGTTCTGGTCTCTCCGCTGAAAAGCTGGAGTGACACTAAGAATGTGCACAAAGAAAGTGTAACACCATAGTCAGGCCCAAAAGAAGCTCTTACTCATGATTTCAAGCAATGAATTCACACGAACCAGACCACTCGAACTAACACATACAGGACAGAAATTTATGTATAAAGTGAGTCAATATGCAACACAAGGAAGAGCCCCAATTCATATTAAAGCCCGACTTACTGCCAAAGTATTATTCAAATGTGAATGTGAGAGGTATAATGAAATGCTCAGTAGGTGCTTCCAAGGCATATCTTATTATGTTAAGATTAAACTCTGATGTTCCTCTAGTATACGACTCTTGTAATAGCACCACCTCTTAAATCAAAATGATATTGCACTAAAAAGGTAATCTTTGCCAATTAGTTAGGCGATAAAGAAGTATTATAAATAATAACAAAGCCTTAGTTAGAAAATTATTCGTCGGCTACAAACCAATAACGTAAATTGCCGCTTGCAAATGGCAACGTGAGATACACAAACAAATCAAGAGAAATGGAAAGAATATTAAAAAAGTAATACCATATATCTGCCACTTTCTCTTTCTCCCACTGCATCTCTGAACTCCTCTTCAATGCCATGACAAGTGTATCTCCAGAAAACATGACAACCCCATGTTGCCGCCTCTCACTCCTACCCTGTCCCTCAACTAATTATTTCTCATTACTCCTTTCTCAAACATTATGCAAACACTAAAAGAATATGCAAAGAGATTATCAAGATCATAGCGACAATGTAGGTAGCAGCTACTGTCACAAAACAAACAAACAGGTATGAACTTAATGATTAACTCACTAAATTCTATCTTACAAAAAATTAGCACATTCATTGTAAGAGTTCCAAAATAAACTATTTGTTTTCTCTCTGTGTTCCACGGTTCCACCTATCAATATTTTCTGAGGATCTCTTACTGATTTTCTTCCTGTCACAAAATTATCATTAAATTATGTCTCCCTCATGAGTTGTCTCATAATCCGATGTATGCAATTCACTCATCAAATCAACAACAATGGTGATCAACAATGGCGATATAAACAAAACAGCAAACGAATGAAAGACAATATTAGTGCCTCAAGGGCTACTGCCTAAAGCGAGGTAAGGACGGGTTTGATGTACGCAACCATACCCATGTGTTAACAACACAAAGAGATTGTTTCCAAATGACCCATCATAAAAAATTATATCGAGAGTTGCATTGGATGACTGCAATTCACAACAAAAAGAACAACAGCTAGCATAGTCAGCATTTTGCTCTTTTCCGCAATAATCGAGCCTTTGAAAATTGGATATCATTTGTACCATAGGAGATGGAAAATGAAAGACAACATCAGCTGTAAGTAAATAAATTAAAAAATGAGATGAAAAAGCAGCTTAAGAGAAGTGACTTCTAGAAACAAAATAGTAATCCGTAATAGACAACAACATGTCTCTTGTCTTGTATCATAATATAAGGAGAAATGTCGCGGGAATTGAGCTCATAATTAGGAAATACGAGAATGACATCTATAGATATAGGAACCAAAGACAACCTCTTTCCTAAAAGTTGTAAATCTCAATATTGAGTAGACATTAGCATAACTAACTGACTTGTAATTGGTTTTTTTTCAATTGTTGAATCAAAAATCAAAACTTCAGCAATCATGACAAGTGACAACTTTAAATATTTCATCATAAGACATCCAAACTTACGAAACCCGTGTATCAAATAAAATGTAGTATAAGAAAGCATTGGAAAATTAAACGACATTCTCTTTCATTCAAATATTCTTTCTATACCCTAATACAATTAAAAAGCTACGAAAAAAGTTATGCTAATACATGGGGCATTGAGTAATGATAATGCTAAAACATCAGTTATCATATTTTGCCCTTACCCTACTTATTTATTAATAGTAAATGCAACCAGTTAAAAGGCTAAAAACGCAACCAAATATAAGTTTGCGTCAAAGTTTCATAAACAATAAGATATATTAGTTTCATATTAACTTATGGTCAAAGTATTCCATGCAGGCTGACGTTTAATTGGGTGCTTCTAACATGAGTAGTGTTTCATAGACAATGCACAGGAATTAATCCAATATACTTTATAGGCAAAAGCTAAACAACACAAACAAATGAACGGATCCCTACCCTACACTCCACATCTGGTGTATACCAATTTGGAGTACAGACTAAGTACACTTTAACTGAAAGCAAATAAAGCAGCATAAACTGAACACCATATAAAACTACTACTAACCTTCTTATAAAAGACTCTGGCGAACATGATATGAATAAGTGCTCGATAGACTCTGGCGAAGCATGACATAGATGACAAGCGGGCTCAATATTCAAGCCCCGTGATATCAAATTAACTTTGGTTGGCAAGATATTAAGCGCAATTCACCAAAGCAAAAGTGACAACTTAGATGACAGCTTCTTTTCCCATACAATATGCCATGGGAAACGGTGCGCGATAGAGTCAGTACAAGAAGCAGCCAAAGATTGGGACCAGACGAAAAAGTATCTGGACTTAACAGAATAAACACCATCTTCAGTAAACATCCAGTAAATGAAGCCATCAATATCAGGTGCTGGAGGTTCTATAGCAATAATTGCTTTTGCAGTGTTGGTAGTAAAATAACGGAAGACCATTGTCGGATTCCAGTCACCAGAATCGAAAGTAAAGGATGATAATCGTGGTTACGGGTCCGGAACAGGAGAAACAAGAGTGGGTATATCGCAATTCACCCAACGACGTGACCAAATATTAACCAACTTACCACTACCATGCTTCCAGCAGATTGCGTCTTTAGTTAAACTCACTGCCTGACATATCCCCGACCATGAGTAAGATGCATTTGAATCCAAAGACCTGGAAGCCGGAATAGGTAGATCCTTCTGATATTTTGAAATCCAAAACCTTACAAGTAAAGTATTTGGCCGAGAAGTAATTCTCCAATAATTCTTGAGGAGTAAGGATTGACCTAACGAGAAAGTATTCTTAATTCCAAGACAGCCATATTCCTTCGGAGCTTGTAAAATATCGTGCTTAAGCCAGTGTATCGTATTTTTATTCCAATCATTCTGCCACCAGAACGCCGCAATCAGAGCATCAATTTTGCGGCAGACACCATGTGGGATAGGAACACATGACAGAATATGATGCAATGAAGCTAGAAGGATAGCTGAGATAATAAGTAGTTTACTTGGTTGGCTTAGATGAAGTGCAGTCCATGACGCAATTCGAGTAGTAAGCTTATCAATTAAAGGAAAGAATAGTTATGACTTTTTCCAAGGAATATCAATCGGAACACCCAAATAGGCATCAAAGGAAGAAATCGTGGGCATCCTCAGGATAGAAGTCAAATGCATCCGGAAATCAGACGGTGTATTCGGACTGAATTTAATGTATGACTTATTAAGGTTTATCATTTGGCCCGACACAAGTTCGAAATCCTTGAGTAAATCCCTCAGATTTTCAAAGGAGTTGTGTGTGGCTTTGCAGCAAAGTAGGGCATCATCAGCATAAAACAAATGCGAAAGTGTAGGTGCGTATCTCGAAATCTTGATTCCATTAAAACTTTTCATCCTTTCAGCCTTGGCAAGTTGACGGGATAGAACCTCCATGCAGAGAATAAACAGATAAGGGGAGATGGGATCCCCTTGACGAAGGCCAGATGAGGGTTGGATAGCTGCAGAAGGTGTGCCATTTACGAGAATCCTATAAGAAACAGTTGAAATGCATTCCCAGACGATATTACGCCAGTGAATATGAAAACCCATATGTCGCATTACTGCCATAAGGAAATGCCAAGATACTCGATCAAAAGCCGTACTCGTGTCTAATTTCAGCACTGTATAGCAATTTGTACCTCTTTTTGTCTTGTTGATGTAATGCATAACTTCATGTGCAACAAAGCAACCATCAGACATTAGTCGACCCGGGACAAATGCTTGTTGAGAATCCGAGATAATTGAAGGAGTCACCAATTTGAGTCTGTTTGCAAGGCACTTGGAGGCAATACGGTAAATAACATTGCATAAGCTAAAAGGACGATAATGAAAAACCAACTCCGGATGATCAATCTTCGGAATAAGGACAATGTGCGTACAATTCCACTATTTTAGCTAACGCCGGAATTAAGAAATTATAACACTGCAGCTGACACAAGATGACCAATCTGGGGCCAAAAATATTGGTAGGAACGGGGCGTAATTCCATCTGGGCCTGTTGATTTTGAGCAATCTATGTTTCGCAGTGCACGTAGTACATCATTCTCAGTGAAAGGTGCGGATAAAATGGAACAGTCAGCAGGCGAAAGAGAAGGTAAATCCAAATTAGAGAGGAAAGAGTTAGTGGATTCAAAGGACCAGGAAGCAGTAGAAGACCTTGTTGATGCACCAATAGGCCACGGAAATAAGAAAGAATTTCATTTTCAATATCTGCGGGTTCCCGGAGCTAGATTCCAGCAGGAGTGCGAATGGCAACTAAGCGTTGTTTGACCGATCGATGTCTAACTCTATTAAATAGGAAACGAGTTGGCAATCCATCCAAGACCTCCTTACGAAGCTTAACACGCTGAAGCCAATATCCATGTTGTTTGGAGATAAGTTGGAGGCGATTAGAACGCAGCAAATGGTAATTAGCAGCTGAAGTAAGATCAGAAATATCCGCAGCTGAAATCTCAAGTTCCTTCTCAATGGACGACCAATTAATTCCATAGCAAAAAAGGTGTTGAATAACCCAATTCAGGATGGCAAATCGCACGGAAGCTAACTTTCGTGAGAGAACATACGGTATAGATCCCAGTACTGGGGTTTGGAATGCTAAATTTACAAGGTTGACAACTTCAGGCAAATGCAAACACCAGTTATCTATACGGTATAGTCGTTTAGAGCTATTTTGAGGAGCAATAAAATGTAAAATAATTGGGGAGTGATGTGACCATAATTAGAGCATATTTAGTCCCCGAATTAGCCTTGTTCCCATGCTTTTTAGTGCATATTTGGGTCATTTATTATCTTTAGTTCTTTGTTTTGCATATTCTTTGAGGTTTTGTCTCCTTGGTAGGAAAGGAGTGCAAACCTTGCATTTTCATGGCAAAATGAGACTAAATTGATTGAATTCAATGACCAAGCATCAAGGAGAGACAAGATTATAAGGCCTTTGTACATATTATACTAGATGGGCAATGATGAGAAAAGATCCTTGCATCCCCGAGGAAATTCCAAAGGATTTTATCAAGAAAAGGGAAGAAAAGAAGAAGAAAGCACGCTGCATGACAACCCGTGCGTCTTCCCAAGAAGACGCCCGTCCTCCACCTTCACAATCCATGTGTCCTCTACCAAAGACGCCCGGGCAGCAACCCCAGAAGACGCCCGTCTTCTCCCAAAGACGCACGGGTAGAGACAATAGAATCCGGCCGTCCCGAGCCTAATACGCACGGATTCCAAGACAACGCAATTTTTTTTCTTCAAGCTTCAAGAAAGATGCCCATCCTTCAGAAAATACCGGCGTTTCCCTAAGTAGGGACTTAATGGTCATTTAAGCCCTTAGTTAACCCTAATGCATCCACCTAATTTCCACAATAAATACCCCATTAGTCTAATTGGAAGAGCATGTTCTTCTTATCAATTCTTAGAGTAGTTAATATCAATCAAATATCTCTTTAGTTTTGTAATCAACAATTAATCAAGTTTTAATACAAGTTTTATTTCCTTAATCTCTCTTTTGTTCATCCTTTATTTTGGGTAATTGAAGATTATTTGGGTTATTATTGGGAGATTGACAACCTCTCAATCAAGCATCAAGTAATTCTTTTATTCTTTGCTTTATTATTGGAATCATTAGTAGGTATAATTCTCTTAATCCATTTTTAATTATTGCTAATTACTTTCATTTGTTCATGTTTCACTTTGTTGGTATGATTGACAACCTTGCTAGCATGTTCAACATGATAATGAGTGGGTAGTTCCATAGCTAGGGTTAATGGGTAATTAGGGGAAACCAACATGGGGAATGATTCATGCTTAAATTAATATGCTTTCATGGTTTATTTGCTTTCTTGTTTTGATCTCAACTCATGCACATGTTATGTTTGATGAAATGCGAGCCTATGAATCCTTGCATTTTTACCCATCACCTACCTTTTCAATGAGACTTGTAAGATATAAACCAACTCGAGTCTCATTAGACCATGCATGTTGTTGAGTAGGGAAGACTAAGTCGACTTGTAGGTGTTGTACAATCTAATCGATTCGGCTCCGGGACCCAAACTTTCCTAGGATTGTAAGATATAACCCAAATCAATCCATCACAACAATAATTGCTTGCATATAATTTGAGAACATGTTTGTATGATCAATTCCCATGATTCCCCTATGACCCCATGATACCCTAGTGCTTTTTATCAATTGTTTACAACCCTTTCAATTCATCTTGCTTATTTACTTTCATTGCAATTTAGTTTAGTGACCTTCTACATCAACCCAAATTGTGACACCCCTAAGACACCACTAGTTTCAATAGAAATCTCATTTCAATTCCCGTCCCTTGGGATCCGTCCATTACTTGCCTCTTTACTAATTGTAGAGTTGTTTTTGAAGCTATAAATTGTGTTTTGGTCTAGGTGCTCCTAACGACAAGTTACCGAAAAGATTTAGTCCGACCAAAAATGTCGCCGTTGCCGGGGACGGTGTTAACTTGATTTAGATTTTCTTATATTGTTATTAGTTGTGTCTTTCTTTGCCTTGAGGAAGTAAAACTCCTCAAGGTTAGTTCTAATTGTTTTCAAGTTGTTTGATATTTTGCATGTCTAGAAGGTCACAAGGTGATTTGTTACCCTTTGATCGTGAAATTGAAAGAACTTTGACAACCAATAGAAGACTTGCTAGGAGAAATTTGAGAGGTATTAGTGAGGTTGTAGATATTCAACCAACTATTGAGTTCATCAACTCTTTTGCAAGAGAAGGTGAGGAGAACCCAACACAAAATCAACCCACAATTCCTAAGTTTTCATCACATTCCGAACCCATTGAGGAGAACCTACCCAATGGTACTCCCACACCACAACATCTAACCGGAAATTTCATTGCCAAATCCGCATTTATCCAATTAGTCGAAAGGAGCCAATTTGGGGGTATGCCTAGTGAAGACCCTCACTCTCATATGGAGACCTTTTGTGACTATTGTGATGCGATTTCTCAAACCGGTGTAACTCAAGACCAAATTCGATGGGTCTTATTTCCTTTTTCTCTAATTGGCACCGCGAAACAATGGTTGAAGGGCCTTGATAAGGCCACTCTCGGAATTGATTCTTGGAAGAAGTTGGCTCTAGCATTCTACAAAAAATTCTACCCACCGGAAAAGACTGACATGCTAAGAGCTCAAATTACGGGTTTTAAGCAAAGGGATGAAGAATCTTTGTATGAAGCTTGGGAGCGGTTCAAAGTAATTTGTCGCTCATGTCCTCACCATGGACATAGCGAGTGGTTCTTGGTACAACTATTTTGGAACGGTCTATATGAAGATTAAAGGAACATTCTCAACATGGGATCAAATGGAATGTTCACCGAAGTTAATGACAATCAAACATGGAACAAAATTGAGCAAATGGCGGTCCATAACTCACAATATAGTAGACCTCGCAAGGCTACTAGAGGAGGAAAGCATGAAGTGGACTCCGTTACTCAATTGGGTGCTCAACTTAGTGCTCACATTGATACAATCAATTTGAAGTTTGAAAAATCTATGGCTAGACTTGAAGAATCCTCAAAATCACCAAAGCATCATGTTAATGCCATGACGACATCTTCATCAATCCCAAGTGGGATATGTGAGAATTGTGGAACTTTGGGACATGACTCAAGTGAATGTAGGGGAACAAATGAACAAGTGAATGTTTTCCAAGCATACAAGAGTGGTACCCCTTATTCCAACTATTACAATGAAAACACCAAATTCCATCCAAATCTCTCATACAAAAGCCAAAATGTTCAAAACCCTCAAACAACATACACCCCACCTCCCATGAGAAACCAAATCAAAGACCCTTTTTCAACCAAAACCAAGGTTACCAAAATCAATCTCCATACAATCAACAAAATGACCAATGTTATGATGTTCAAAAAGCGGTCCTTCAAATGCAAAAGAATTAACAAGAATTTTTCACTCAAATGCAAAAAGATAGGCAAGCAAAGGAAACCACCATCAACAACATCCTAGCTCACACCAAAATGTTGGAAACCCAATTGAATCAACTAGCATCTTCAAGCTCACAAAGAAAAAAGGGGCAATTACCACCTCAAAGTAATCCCCCAAGACATGAAACGGTTAGTGCCATTCACTTGAGAAGTGGTACAAGGTATGAAGCACCGAAGAAGCAAGTTGAGGATGAAGTTGTGGAAGCTAGTGACAAGGAAGAAATTGTGCAAAACTCCAAAGATGGAGAATCATCAAAAGAAGAAATCTCAAAGAAAGATGAAGACAAGGTCAAGGAGAAGGAGCCCATTGTGATTAGACTTCCTTTTCCAAGTCGTCAAGCCAAGCCCAAATTTGATGACCAACTTGGAAAGTTTATGGAAATTGTGAAGAATTTTGAAGTCTCAATTCCTTTCACGGAATTAATCAATCACGTGTCGGCCTATGCAAAATACATGAAAGACATCCTCACAAAGAAGAAGTCGATCCGGAAGCTTGAGACTATTGCCTTCACTAAGGTGAGTAGTGCAATACTTCAAGGGAGTTCACCTGCAAAACTCAAGGATCCGGGAAGCTTCTCAATACCGTGTACCATTGGCGACACCACGATCAACAAAGCCTTATGTGATCTAGGGGCTAGTGTGAGTGTTATGCCGTACTCGGTGAGTAAAAGATTGGGGACGGGAGAGCTTAAATGCACCAATATTACACTCCAAATGGCCGATAGATCGACGAAGACACCATTAGGGATATGGGAAGATGTTCCCGTGCGAATTGGGAAATTTTTCATCCCGGTGGACTTTGTCATTGTTGATATGGAAGAAGATTCCAACATTCCAATCATTCTAGGAAGACCTTTCTTACACACCGCGGGTGCGGTGATTGATGTGAAACATGGATAGCTTACTCTAGAAGTAGGAGATGAGAGTATAACTTTCAATCTTGACAAGACTATGAGAGCTCCCCGTTTGCATGAACCATGTTTTATGATTGATAATTATAGCCGGAAGGATGATAGGAAGAAGTCGGAACTCCAATGGAAGAAGAAAATTGAAGATGCTCCATTCAAAGAGCAAGTGAATTGTAACAAAGAGAGCTTGCAAAGCTCACCAAAGTCAAGCAATAAAGAAGATGACCTCATTGGCCAAAACAAGATAATGGGAGAGTTGTCTCTATCAACTCAAGAGATCTTTAGTGATCAAGTAGATGAAGTGTGTGGTCTTTGGGACGATGAGTTTGAAGGGATTTTCAATCCCTATATTGGTAATGCTATCGATCAAGACCGACAACAAGGGCAAAGATCTATTGAAGAACTTTATCACGACAATGAGCAAGCTTTTGATTACTTTTTCAAGGTGTTGAGCAACATCAACAACACCTTGGACATGCCCCCTTAACATCTCATCAAGAATGAGAGTTTGGTGGAGTCCTCCCTAAACCACCATTTGTAAATATTTCTAACTCCCTAACTCGCATTTTAATTCTTAATTTGCATTTTTGTCATTTTTGGATTTTTATGCCTTGATCAAGATAATTATCATGTTTGAGAGAAGTGAGGGAGGGACTAATGATTTCAATTGATGTGTAGTGCTTTAGCTTAGTGTGGGGATAGCAATTGCCTAGGCTATTCATGCCTTAGTAGTGCCCCCACAATGAAGAACACGAGATTTTGAAGAATGAACAATGACAAGGGATATGCAAGGTACACGGATGGAACTGAATCCGGGTAAAAGGGGTAGAATCCGAGCGGTTTCAAGAGAATCCGCCCGTCTTCAAGCAACCCGAGCGTCTTGGTCTGAATCTGCCCGTCCTTCATGAGCTGAATTTTTGAAATTTTTGGAATGCTAGCAAATCCAGGCGTCCTGCAAAGAATCCGCCCATCTTCATAAAGACGTCCGTCCTGAAAGAGAAGACGCCCGTCTTTTGGCTGAGAAAAAACAAGAAAAATCCCTGGAAAGGAATCCGGCCGTCTTCTCTGAAAGACGCCCGTCCCGCATTTTCAAATCCGCCCGTCTTTGCTAGAATACGCCCGTCTTTAGGCGAGAATTTCCCAACCCAGAACAGACAGAATCCGGGCGTCCCGAAGGAAAGCCGCCCGTCTCCCCCCTGCATTTCAAATTTTTCGGGTTTATTATAAACCCCATCCCACATTCATTTCTTCATTTCTTCATTCAAAAACACTACCCACAAACCCCAATACTCAAAACCCTCATCCTCTCCATCACAAAAACAAGATTTCCTCAAATACATTCATCAAAATCAAATCAAAACATCCTTTTAACAAAAATTAATCACTCCTCTTTCAACAAAAATCAAAACCAAGCACAAAATCTTCAACCTTTGAGTCGATTTTTGAATTCATAAAGGCAAAGCCTTTCATCTTTAAATCGATTTGGGTACACTAGAAATTGAAGATTTTTACTCTTTTCTTGGTTCAAGCATCAATGGCAAGGACAAAAGGAGCAACAAAGGCAAAGGCACTCTCATCAAGACAAAAGAGTATTCAAGCAAAGAAAGCATTGGCTATGGTGGTAGCTAGCCCAAACTTGGAAGTGCAACAAGAACAACCTCCCATGGAAGCAACAACATCTACTACTCCGGAAATTGCTCAACTTTCGAACTATCCGGAGGTAATTTTCATTTCCTTAGATAAGTTGGGTGTCCTTGAGAAAACTAGATCCTTCTTTAAAGCCATGGGGTTGGAGAAATTGTTTACAACAAAAGAATTGACATACCCCTCCCTTACCTTAGAATTCTTGAGTTCTTTGAAAGTCAATAAGGTAGAGACTATGGAAACCATCGAGTTCCGCCTAGCTAATGTTAGTAGGTGCATTTCCTTTGAGGAAATGGGTAAAGCATTGGGTCTTAGTGATTCACCGAGTTATTTCAAGAATGTTGGCAGATATGACCCCGACCCTCTTTGGGAGGCGATTTCCGGAAGGAAATTTGAGAACTATCATGCTAGTCGCGCTCTATTAGTCCACCATCCGGGCATTATAGTGTGGCACAAGGTCGTAGGAAACACCATCATTGCAAGAAAAGACACCAACCACTTTACCAAGCTCGATTTTGTTCTTCTTGAGTCGGCCTTTAATATTGGAAGGGAATTCACCAAGCCTTTCAACTCTCTAAGGCTTTTGGTGGATAGATGGCTAAATGTTGATTGTGGGAAGCAAGGCACTACCGTCATTGTGAATGGAGGTCTAGTCACTCTTTTGGCTAAATATTTTGATCCGAACTTCAACAAGGATAGCAAGTATGTGGCGAAAAAGGGTGGTCATCTCATTGATATTGATACTATGATAAACAAGTACAAGTGGGTCTCTCATAACCCTCTTGACACCAAGTATGGGTGGCTCACTAGTGAGGCTATATCTTTTACTTTACCTTCGAAGATTTGTCGTTTAAGTGTCCACCGGACCAACTATCTCCTTCCCCTTTCAAAAGAGGCCGAGTACATTATCCGGCAACAAAAGGGTGAAATTGAAATGCCCTCCTCTTCCATTGTCACACCACCCTATCCTTTCAAGTACCAAGAGATCAAACCCGAAGGTGTTGAAGCAAGCAAAGATTATATGACTCTTCTTATGCAAGAGATGCACAAGCAAGCTTTCAAGGATCGGGAAGATGCTTACTTAGCCCAATATCCACCCCTCCTTCATTTAGCTAGGCAAGGACTACTTGATCCTTCATGTCCTTTGCCTAGTTGGGCGGATAGGGAAGTCTTCTTTCCGAGTGCATCTAGGGATGAGAGTCCGGGTGACGATGAGGTTGTTGGTGATGCAGTTGATGAGGATAATGATGATGAAGAGGCTAGTGAAGAAGAAGAAGAGGATGATGAACAAAGTGAACAACAAAGTGAAGAAGGAAGTGGTGATGAGTCCACTTCTATTGAGGAAGATGATGATAGTGATGATATGATGGAAGATTAGCAATCTTTGGAGGCTCCTACCCTCTTGAGGTTTGTCTATTTCTCTCTTTGTTTTATTTATTTATCTTGATCATTGTTGGAGTAGTCCTAGCACCATAGAGGACTAACACCTTGGCCCCATTGAGGTGTTCTCATTTTATTGTTCCCACTTTTAAAAAATCCAAAATGACAAATTTAGTTTCATGCATTGCATAGTGTGTGCATGAACTACACCCAACCTTAGGACATTAGCAATAATGCCTAACTCGGTTTGGGGAAGTACATACATACACAACGGGTGGTAATCTAAATTATCCTCTCCGTCATAAATAAAAACCCATGCATCATGTAGTGTAGATTAGTGTAGCTTGCATTTAGTGTAGAATTCATTCATCATGCTTGCATGATTTCCCATAATTTTGGTCATTGAGGACAATGCCCATATTAGTGTGGGGATGGGGAATTCTAACTTAACTTTTATTCAAAAAAATCCAAAAAATTGAAAAATTTCGAAAAATCATAAAAATTTGAAAATTGAAAAACCAAAAACAAGTTCATTTCCTTTGTAGTGTAGTCATGTATATATTGTATATATTGTGTTTGTTTTACCCTTGTTCACATTGATCGACTACGCCATATCCGAGACATGAGGATAATGAAGACAGCATGCTATGATCTTTCCAATCTCCTTTTTCCTCTTTATGTTAATGACTATGTGGCTTTATTTTGATTGATGCGGTATAACAATGTGAACTTAGGACTTGCATTTAGTTTATATGTCATATTAGTTGGTAGAATCACTTGCATTAGGATGTATATAATAGTTGCATCATGACATATAGTTGCATTTAGATGAAATGTTTTGAAAAGTGCCTAATTGGGAACTTTGACAAGAGCAATTAAGCCATTACAAATACTTTATCAACTTAAGACTTCGCCTACTAGAATAGATGTAAAACACCCTAGATTGTGTCATACTAGTGTCTTTCGACCCATGACCCAAAGCCTAGTCAAGGGTTTGCATGTGAGCCACCTATCCAACCCCGTGATGCGATGTGGACTTGGTTAACTTGTCTAGGTGACCTTGACTGACCTTGTGGTATGGCAACCCAAAAATACTTTCTATCAATAAGTTTGAAGTGCTCATTTCAAGGATTTTGTTATGTGGAAACGTTTTATTGCCAAGGAAACCTCAAATGTTTTGAAATGTTGAAATGTTGAGAATTTTAGTCGTTTTGATGGAGGCGTACCACTTCTATGTGATTTGGAGAGGGATCCATTGAATTGGGCCCCCACACGGTTGTGAATTCAACCGCCTTAAGACAGAGTGACTATCACCCTGAAAAGCTATTGTCTAGAGGTTAACCGGTTGCCTAATAAGCGATTGGCGAAAGCAAAGGACATTAGCACGGAAGGGACAAACCCCATCTCTAATTCTTGAAATGTGAAAGTTGAATGAGGTCAATTTTTGAATGCTAGTCATATCCACCCTTGTTTACAATGATTTGAACATTTCATTCCCAAAAAGCCTTTTTGTCAAGCCACTTTGTCGAGCTTAGGACGATCCATGACCTTTACTTTTGTAGAGAACTCGAGACTTGTCATGTCATGTGCTACTAGCATCATGGGGATCATCATTCCACGCCATCCGATCGCTCTTGACGAAAGTATTTGGAAATTGAGGATGAAAGTAGTTTAGTTTAACACCATTTGGAGGTGATTTAGTGCCATCCTCTTAGCCTTAGTGATTTGTTGAACTAGTATTTGTGACGGAATATATGCTCTTAAATTTGTCCCCTTTTAGTTGACTCCGCCACTTGATGAGGAAGTGGCTATTCCTTTTGTAGATGCATCCATTATTTGATTTTGTGTGCTTAATGTTTGGATGTGTCGCCATTTTGGTAAGACCCACCTTGCCTTGCAAGAAGGCATCCTACCTCATGGTTGTCTTGTTGAGAGTTAAAGGGGCGGAGTGAGACTCGCTAATTGTCTCATATCGGCTATGTTATTAGGTTAGTTTAAATAATGGTCCTAGTCTTTGTCACCTCTTTACTCGGGACGAGCAAAGGTTCGGTTTGGGGATATTTGATGTGACCATAACTAGTTAAGGAAAAGTAGATCTATATACTCAACATATTCATATATGTTTTATTTTAATTTAATCATAAAATTAATTGGTGATCTTATGCATGCAAACTATAAACAATTTAAAGAAGAAATCTCTATCTTACATTGGTATTTCGGTTTATTTGGGCACAAGAGAGATCTCCTTCTCTCTTGTTCTTGTGCTTTCCTCAATGGATGAACTAGGATCCAAGTATAGGACCCCTCCCAAAGTATAATACCCAAAGCAAACTCTTAATCAAATTAATATTATGTATACTAGAATAATATTAATTTAGTGAAAAATTGACCCAAAAATATTATGGAACTTTCTATTATTTCGGTTAGAGAGAAGGAAGAGAAGGAAGAGTTTTTATCTTTATAAAAACCAAATTTTAGATGAATGAATAATATTATACACTAATTACATTTGTAGTGTATAATGGGTGAAATAAGAAGAAAAACCAAAGTGGTTTTTCTTCTCAAAAACCGGGTGGAAGAGGGGAGAAGAGGGAACCAATGCATGCACTAGTTGTTCTTCACAATGATCACTAGGTTTGCATGGCTAGTCAACTAGGGTAATCATTATGCTTACCACTCACATAATAAACATAATATTATCCTAAATCCTCCCTTAATTTCGGTACATATGGATAAAATGGAATCCATTTTATTTTTTGTCAATTTGTCACATGTCACATGTCACATAAAATTGTTATGTATTTTTAACATATTAAAAATCAACGTATTAATAAAAATACGTCATATACAAAAATCGACTTAGCAATTCAGAATTACCTGTACCAAAATATTTTGCCAATTTATAAATCACAATAACTTGTATTTATGATAATTCATTCAATTTCAATTGTTTCCTTGAAAAATAATTTCATCTGAGTAATGAAACAATTCGATTACTTAGGTCGTATCTCATTTAATCAATTTCAATGAGACACGTAAATATTACTTCCAAAATCGTCCGTCAATTTTAAATAATTTAATTGACTCGTAACGTTATACGATCAATTAATTGATCAATTAAGAGTGCTGCCCTTTAGTTATGACCTAGGGGATCAACTGATCACCACCGTCGCACGACAGTAATGTCAAACTCTAGTCAGCCAATCATCACCGATATGTGTGGACCAGTTGACAGTAAAATATTACTTCCCAATTGTATTCTTTAAAATGAGACTTAAACATGTGATCATCATGATCAACAGTTGTGATCGCATTATTGTCGGAGGACACATATTCCAAAAATCTCCCACTTGTCCTCGACAAGTGTGCGTCACCAATTCTCTTGTCCTATTACTATCTCCCACATAATGCAAGGTGTCTTTCAGGTCGTACTTGCAAGTGATCATATCGAGATTGGTTTCCTCGATCTGGAGAATAACTGATTGACCGGATTTATCCACCATGGATACATTCCGAGCGTGGCCACGCATTTCCAGTTCATTACTCCTCGAGTGGCCCTGAGATATTGTTATAACCCTGACTAGGGGTGGACAATTCCTATCACACTCATTCCCTTCAACTAGCCACAGCCATCATAACCCAAAATATGCCCATTTGATCCCATTTACGAAGGTCGTAGTAACACAAATCAAAGTTAATCTGAAACTGTGCCATCTTAGGCTAATAGTCTTTAGTCAAAAGAATCGACTCATTTGAATACTATAGCAGCTCTCGCCACGACCAGACTATATAAATTTGCCAGAACTCTATAAGCGGTCATAAGGCCCGACAAAATGTTCCTAACAGTCCGGCTATATGATCGACTAGTCATTCTCATATGACTTTATGGCACTTGAACTTGCCATCAATCGCATCACACTCTAGTCACTTCGAGACGTCACCTCATGTAAGTAACTATGGGCAAATACAATGCTAATCCGTGTTCACTTAAACAGGGTTCAATTGTCTCTACAACCCGTTGGATGTAACAAAGTATAAGGTGAGTTATTAAAAACTCAAACGACAAATGTCGACATCACACTTGGGTAGTCAATACCATATTACAACCTTGTGATGCATATCGTAAGTGTGTAAACACTTGTTGCTTGCAATAGAAGTTTAACATGTTACGTGTCCATGTGTTTAAACTTCTTAATCGTATTATCCTTTACATTCATGTTATCACTTATAGCATGAACCTTACCAAGTACACATCAAGGTTCCCGACCTTGGTTTCGGTTCTTTATCTTGAAAGAACTTCCTTATCGATTATCACATAACGAACGAATTTGTGGTGAATGATATAACTTGTACTGATCAAGTACTCCATCCACACACAATGCACTAGGTATATGTTTTGTAGAGTCTTGGAACAATTTGTCAAGATGATTAGCCTAGCACTTATCACAAGTCCTAGCATATTAGGAAAGATTAGTTTTGAGCAACTTCTTATTCAACTAAGTATCTTTCCAAACTTCCTATTTCTCCTTTTGGCTTGAAAAGTTTAGGATTTTTATAAATCTTTACGTGTGTTCGGATTTTCTATAATATGTGCAACCTCTTGACACATAACAGAGTATTCCGTCAAACACCGAAATCGCTCATCGAATTCTTCTCGAGAATTCATGACGTTTCTACTATGGCTTACCAATGATTCATCATGCTCTTATGCATATGATTCATAATTGGACATGTGCATGATTATTCTAATGGCGGAAAACATTAGTAACTTTTAATCATGTTATCAACTATATTTAGGTTCAAGGAACGACCATGACTGCTAATGGCAATTCCATTTTCATTTAAATGAATAACCTACGTATCTCGTTGATTCGATGTGTATCATACAATACTTATCCAACATCTCATGATGTAGTTGGATTCATCATGGTCCATTTTCATCCAGAATTGAAAACTCAAATCTTCCTTTGTGAAGGAAGGTATTAGCTCGTCATTCTTCAATGAGTGATGAGTTATAAACTTTTACAAGATGATTGCTCCCACTAAATTCCATGTCTTCACATGATAATTTCAAACTCCCACTCAATTCCACATGTTTCGAAATTTACTTCTTAATTGAAACATTTCAAGAATTGAAATATAAATTGCATTGCCAAGTTATTAAGATAAAACCATATATGTTCCCATCATATCCATTCAAAATACCTATTTTGAAGTGGTCTCATCTTAACCTTATTAAAAGATATTTTAATCTCTAACTCACAGATGTCATAATGATGTGTAGCAATGTCATTATTCAAATATAAATAATATCTAGAACACGTCCTTCGAAATACCCTTTCGGAAGGAGGTTTAACCATTCCATCTTAACCTTATTAAAAGAGATTTTAATCTCTAACTCACAGATGTCGTAATGACATCTGCGTGGTTAAATCTTGGCTATTGAAGATATCGGTATATCAATCCTTGCAACCTCTAGTCATAAATCTTGTTTATTTTCTAGGATGTTACTTTGATTCATTTAGGCTCTTAAGTAAATATTAATATTGAAACTATTGGTCAAAATTTATTATAATCTAGTAAAAACTCTTGTTAAGACTTTACATTAGTCATTTTTCTTCCAAAACTTTCTTTTGGTCTCCTCGTGTAGGTATCTTGAGAAAATATTCCTTTGATTACTTCACTTGGTCTCTTTAGTCATATAGAACTATTTGAGACCATATTCATATTCATTCTCCTTGCGTAGATCTCATATACACAAGTACACATATTTATCTTGGTGTGTGTTGTGTCCTCATTTTTTTTTTCTCCCACTCTATCTTTAGAATAAATACACTAGAGATTCAAAGATAGCATATGAGACACAAATAATGATTTTGAAGTATAAGGAGAACTATCTCATAGGTTGACTAATAGTTTAAAATTTTGAAGTGTACTTGGTGATTGACATTCCTTTAAGAGAGTTCATAGACTCAATATCACTTTATAAATGATCATACACAAGCCTTAAGCATGTGGACGTATAATGAATCCCATCATTATAGTTGTCTATTAGATCACTTTAAGTGAATAATCATATGTTTCTAAGAGCAAGCATGTAAATACGAATTTTAGAACAAGGATAAAATGATAAAATGGGTGACTTGAGTTGCAAACCAAGCCACCATTATCCAAAATACAACCAATTATCCAAAATACCTTTCCATGTCGAACACGGAATCTTAAAGGTTCTAAAATCCAAAACATAATTAAAATAAGACAATAAAAAGCGAAGCTCCATGAAAGCTATTCCTAGCTTCTTGATGGTTTCTCAAGCTTGCTTTTCTTTTCCCTTGTCTTTGCTTGGTGGAGGCCCTATTTACAATAAAAAGGGAGATACATTATCACAACTTTGTATCACAATACCATAGTTGAAATAGAAACATAAAAGAAAGGATAGTCATTTACCTCTGGAGTAATCTTTCCAGCCTTAATATCACCAAGGTATTTAGAACAATTTCTTTTCCAATGTCCAACACCATTACAATAATGGCATTTATCAAGAGGACCCTTCTTGATTTTTGAAGTGCTAGCTTCATAAGTCTTAGCTTTGGTGAAAGTGGGAGCTTGTTTCTTACCCTTCCTCCCATTCTTCTTGAACTTCCCCTTGCTTTTGGTGCTAATGTTAAGCACATCCTTGGGTGGGTTCACATTTAACCCCATGTCCCTTTCGGCTTACACAAGTAACTTGTGCAATTCTTCAAGAAACACATCCTTGTCTTGCATATTAAAATTCACCCGGAATTGAACATATGCCTTGACTTTGGATAAGGAGTGTAGAATCCTATCTACAATGAGTTCTTTGGGGATTTCAACCTTTTGAATCTTCAAGGTCTCGACTAGCTCCATAAGTTTGAGCACATGAGGGCTAACCTTTTGGCTCTCTTTGAAGTCGAGATCAAAGAATGCCGCGGCCGCCTCATATTGGACGATCCGCGGAGTTTGTGAAAACATTGTCACAAGCTTGGAGTAAATCTCATTAGCGGTGCCCATCTTAAAGGCTCTACTTTGGAGATCCGCCTCCATCGCAAAGATCAACACATTTTTCATTACGGCGGACTCCTTATGGTAAGCCTCCTATGCTTCCCTAGTGGCGGCGGTCGACCTAGTAGTAGGTTCTGTAACACCCCTATACTCCAAGTGCCTTACCAGGACCACTCAGGTATGAAGATATTACCATCTCGGTTACCCGAGGCATGATATTCATAAGACAATAACGAAACAACTTAAATGATATAACTTTAGTGAAAAGTACAACTGAAACCAAATCCCAAAAATACGGGTACAAGTTCTTAAAACCAACTGTCTACTGAAATACTGAAATGTCATAAAACTAAAAGACTACAGAGGAAGACTTCTATCGTCAGACGGTGGCACATCCAGCTATCCCAAAGACTCAACTCAAACCGCTCAATTCGCTCACCATCCCCGAATGGATCACCGCAGGTTTACAAAACAACAACCGGGGTCAGTACTAATCACACAACTAAATATATCAACAATAAGATAAACAGACAGCTTAACTGTCACACACACACAACCACACCAATCCCAACAATCTCAATCACCGACCGTCCAGTGGACCAGCCCTGCCAGTGGGGGACCGCAGCCGTACCCACCGAATCCCCGCTCCTCATAATGAGCGATAACCCTGTCCATTATTGTGCACATCCCCTTCCGTAGCGGGTTCCACGAAGGGCGAAACTAGGGCGTGAAGCCACTCCCGCAAGTGACCCCACTCAGCCGAGGACACGCCTCGAGAACCAGAGACAAACAATCACAATTAACAAACCATCACAATACAATTACTATATTATTCAATCAACCACAACACATCAACAATCATCCCATTATGGGACTAAATGCGAGTAGGAAATCCTACCGGAAAGCACAACTATCGACGGTCACTACAAATTTTGTATCAAAAAGCTTCTTCTACGAAACCTCCTCCTATCATACAACATACAAATGCTACCAAATCACAAACTACTCAAAAACCCCCAAATCCCTAGATTAGGGTTTAACCAACTTAAAGGAAAGACAACAAAAAGGGTACATAGATCTTACCCTTGACGCGAGGATCTCAACGGTATAACAAACGATGAAAACCGACCTTCCAAACTCCGGGATTTGCTAACAATGCGATTAAGATGATGAACGTACTTGCTTTCTCTCTTTGACAGTAAATTAGATTTTGCAAAAGTGTTTATAATAATGACGGAAAAGGTTATATATCTTAATCGCATAATTAACAAAACCCGAGAAAAACTCCCCGTAAACCGGCTACTCGATCGAGTATCTAAGGTACTCGATCGAGTACCCCCTTACTCGATCGAGGATCCTAGTTACTCGATCGAGTACCCAACAGGTCAGAAACAATTTTAAAACGCAACTTACCCTTACTCGATAGAATACCCAAAGACTCATAAATACGGAGTATTACAGGTCCGAGTGGAGAGGCCTCGGTAAGGTAGCGAAGCTTGTCGTCACCTTGGGCGGCTAGTTTGAGTTGGGCATCCCAAACGGAGAAATTTGACCCATTCTTTTCAAGTTTACATCGATCCATGAAGGATCGGAGCCATGATGAATTAGCGAGAGGCGTGGCGTTTGGGTTTGGTGTAGCCATTTGTTATGAGAAAAAGAAGTGGTCCACAAAACAAAATAGAAGGAGTAAAACATATGTCGTTTTACAATAATACTCGTAAAAAGATTTAAACAAGTTTTATTACATTTTTCTAGTGACCTCTACCCAACTAGATAAATGATTCCAAGACCCAAATTCATATCAACTTAGGCACGGGATAGCCGATGAAACCCTTATCAATATAACTCGGTGGATTAACGCTTAATCGATTATACTTTTAGAACTCTTGGTCGATAAATTTACTCTAATGTTTATCTATAGCCCGGAACACATGCGACTACGGTCACGAATACTTCCGTTGAGGTCAATCCAAATTTCGAATAAATGTGTCCATGATCCAAATTCACATTAATTTGGGCACGGGATGGCCGATGAAACCCTCATCAACACGAATTCGGCGGATAGACATTTATCACCCACATCCCCTACGTAACAAGGTTTGTACCCCGGGATGGCCGAGTGCACTCCCTCACGAAATAGGTTTTCATGGTTTCTACTCTTTGGTAAGGCTATGTCTCAATTGTTTGTTTTAGCGAGAGGTCATGTCAATTTATTATCTATCACGTTTTAAGTGAACTAAAGCGCTGAACTACAATAATTCTAATTGACACGGTCGATATACTCGATAAGTGATGATGCATGTTTTAGTTATGGCGATTTAGCGATGCATGCGACATATAAATAAAATGCAAAGCATAAAAAAAAATCCTAGTATGGCCTTCCTAAAAATAGAAAAACCATTTAACTATTACATATTCGAAAACCAATTCCATTGGTCCCTTGAACTTCGGTTGTGGCACGCACCTCGAGGTAACACCGTCTCAATGTATCGCCATCTTGAAGAAATCCGTCTTTGGGAACACCGAAATAAATAAAATTACATAACAAATTACATAATTTCCTATTATACATTTGTAACTAAAATAAAATAAATCTATTAAATTACAAAACGGTGATACGAGATCACAATAAATTACAACCGAATTGATATTCCCATACATTTCGGGTAATACCAATTAAAAATTAAGGCCATACTAAGTAAAATTACATAAAATAAAATTACATAAAATAAAATTATGACAATCATAAATAAAATACAGCATTATAATATGTATGAACATGCCCAATTTTATGCTAAATCGCCTTTAAGTAGCCAATATCGTATATTATATGGTTTTTACGGATTTGCGTGATTCAACGTTTTATAATCACAAAAATTACATAAATTCATATTTATGCATAAGTTAATTACCCTAACCTTTTAGTACTCAAAATTTAGTCTTCACTAATTATTTGACCATAATTAACTCATATTTCTAAAATTTGTTCATTAATGGACTTAAAATTAGAGTTTTTTATCAAAAACTACCTTATATTTAGGGGTATTTGTAAAAATACTACCTTATATTTATTTTCTTGTTTTATACTACCTTTGTTTTCTCATTTTTTGGTCAATAACTACCTATGTCGAAAATATTGTAAGATTTGGTCGATTTAGCGACATTAACCTAACTCATATGTCTTTGTTAACATCAAACAACAATGATCAATCGCATTCAAACCACAATTCTACTTCAGATAAGAAAAATGTATGAATTTCACATTTCAATAATAACTACACACATCTACTAAGTTAAGCGCAAGTACATCATTACTTCCCAAAATCAAACCTAAGTAAGATTAAAATATAAAAGAGTCATGTGAGATAGGTTAAAGCCCCGCAAAACATACCAAATATGTCTAGACTCTTAGTGTAGGTAGTTATTAACCAAAAAATGAGAAAACAAAGGTAGTCTGAAACAAGAAAAATAATATAAGGTAGTATTTTTACAAATACCCCTAAATATAAGGTAGTTTTTGACAAAAAAACCCTTAAAATTATAATAAAATGCTATAAACTTCAAATAAATCACAAAATTTCAAATAAATTTGAAATTTGAAATTTAAACTCATGAACATTCTGGAAAAATACCATGACACTCATAATGTTCAAAAACTTAGGTTAAATATTTCGAAATTTATCCGGAAAAACAATGTTGCGGTTTATCGGTTTTAACAAAAATAATCATAAAAACATGAGAAAAATTATATTTATCAATTTTTCAATTTTAGATCTGAAATGGATAATAAAATGCAACATATGAAGTTTTTCTTTAGTCATGGAGCAATGTTTTATTAATATTTCACTAATTAAGTCACTATTTATGCTATTTTTCTTCAAAAAATCATAAATCATGCATAAAGACTTCAATATAGCCTATTATTTTACACACATCTTGTAAAATTTCATGTGACAACATACTAAATTTTTATGACCAGATTCGAAATTATCTCATATTAACCTATTTTTCATCTAAATCTGATTTTAATAATGAAAAATCCATTGTTCGAGCATAAGAAGTCCAAAAATTATGAAAATTTACAGGTCATCTCAAAATAATATATATGACAACATATCCAAAAATCACTGGAAAATTCGAAGTTTAGCTAATTTTAGTCCGAAAATGACATTTTATTCATAAAATCATATTTTAATACCATTATTATATAATATGAACAATAAAAATCCATAAATTAACCAAAATATCCTAAAAACATTTTAGGGCCAGAAACTTTAACATGCATAATGATTTTCGTGATATATCATAATAACACAAATTAAACAAGTTTTATATGTTAATCGTATAACTCGGAAAAACTTTTAACCGATTTGCATGCAAACAACCATGGCTCTGATACCGATTGAAGGAAAAGTAGATCTATATACTCAACATATTCATATATGTTTATTTTAATTTAATCATAAAATTAATTGGTGATCTTATGCATGCAAACTATAAACAATTTAAAGAAGAAATCTCTATCTTACATTGATATTTCGGTTTATTTGGGCACAAGAGAGATCTCCTTCTCTCTTGTTCTTGTGCTTTCCTCAATGGATGAACTAGGATCCAAGTATAGGGTCCCTCCCAAAGTATAATACCCAAAGCAAACTCTTAATCAAATTAATATTATGTATACTAGAATAATATTAATTTAGTGAAATATTGACCCAAAAATATTATGGAACTCTCTATTATTTCGGTTAGAGAGAAGGAAGAGAAGAAAGAGTTTTTATCTTTCTAAAAACCAAATTTTAGATGAATGAATAATATTATACACTAATTACATTTGTAGTGTATAATTGGTGAAATAAGAAGAAAAACCAAAGTGGTTTTTCTTCTCAAAAACCGGGTGGAAGAGGGGAGAAGAGGGAGCCAATGCATGCACTAGTTGTTCTTCACAATGATCACTAGGTTTGCATGGGTAGTCAATTAGGGTAATCATTATGCTTACCACTCACATAATAAACATAATATTATCCTAAATCCTCCCTTAATTTCGGTACATATGGATAAAATGGAATCCATTTTATTTTTTGTCAATTTGTCAATTTGTCACATGTCACATGTCACATAAAATTGTTATGTATTTTTAACATATTAAAAATCAACGTATTAATAAAAATACGTCATATACAAAAATCGACTTAGCAATTCAGAATTACCTGTACCAAAATATTTTGCCAATTTATAAATCACAATAACTTGTATTTATGATAATTCATTCAATTTCAATTGCTTCCTTGAAAAATAATTTCATCTGAGTAATGAAACAATTCGATTACTTAGGCCGTATCTCATTTAATCAATTTCAATGAGACACGTAAATATTACTTCCAAAATCGTCCGTCAATTTTAAATAATTTAATTGACTCGTAACGTTATACGATCAATTAATTGATCAATTAAGAGTGTTGCCCTTTAGGTATGACCTAGGGGATCAACTGATCACCACCGTCGCACGACGGTAATGTCAAACTCTACTCAGCCAATCATTACGGATATGTGTGGACTAGTTGACAGTAAAATATTACTTCCCAATTGTATTCTTGAAAATGAGACTTAAACATGTGATCATCATGATCAACAGTTGTGATCGCATTATTGTCGGAGGACACATATTCCAACAATTAGAGCATATTTAGTCCTCGAATTAGCCTTGTTCCCATGCTTTTTAGTGCATATTTGGGTCATTTATTGTCTTTAGTTCTTTGTTTTGCATATTCTTTGCGGTTTTGTGTCCTTGGTAGGAAAGGAGTGCAAACCTTGCATTTTCATGGCAAAATGAGACTAAATTGATTGAATTCAATGACCAAGAATCAAGGAGAGACAAGATTAGAAGGCCTTTGTACATATTATAGTAGATGGGAAATGATGAGAAAAGATCCTTGCATCCCCGAGGAAATTCCCAAGGATTTTATGAAGAAAAGGGAAGAAAAGAAGAAGAAAGCACGCTGCCTGACAACCCGTGCGTCTTCCCAAGAAGACGCCCGTCCTCCACCTTCACAATCTGTGCGTCCTCTACCAAAGACGCCCGGGCAGCAACCCCAGAAGATGCCCGTCTTCTCCCAAAGACGCCCGGGAAGAGACAATAGAATCCGGCCGTCCCGAGCATAAGACGCACGGATTCCAAGATAGCGCAAATTCGTTTCTTCAAGCTTCAAGAAAGATGCCCATCCTTCAGAAAATACCGGCGTTTCCCTAAGTAGGGACTTAATCGTCATTTAAGCCCTTAGTTAACCCTAATGCATCCACCTAATTTCCACTATAAATACCCCATTAGTCTAATTGGAAGAGCATGTTCTTCTTATCAATTCTTAGAGTAGTTAATATCAATCAAATCTCTCTTTAGTTTTGTAATCAATAATAAATCAAGTTTTAATACAAGTTTTATTTCCTTAATCTCTCTTTTGTTCATCCTTTATTTTGGGTAATTGAAGATTATTTGGGTTATTATTGGGAGATTGACAACCTCTCAATCAATCATTAAGTACTTCTTTTATTCTTTGATTTATTATTGGAATCATTAGTAGGTATAATTCTCTTAATCCCTTTTTAATTATTGCTAATTATTTTCATTTGTTCATCATGTTTCACTTTGTTGGTATGATTGACAACCTTGCTAGCATGTTCAACATGATAATGAGTGAGTAGTTCCATAGCTAGGGTTAATGGGTAATTAGGGGAAACCAACATGGGGAATGATTCATGCTTAAATTAATATGCTTTCATGGTTTAATTGCTTGCTTGTTTTGATCTCAACTCATGCACATGTTATGTTTGATGAAATGCGAGCCTATGAATCCTTGCATTTTTACCCATCACCTACCTTTTCAACGAGACTTGTAAGATATAAACCAACTCGAGTCTCATTAGACCATGCATGTTGTTTAGTAGGGAAGACTAAGTCGACTTGTAGGTGTTGTACAATCTAATCGATTCGGCTCCGGGACCCAAACATTCCTAGGATTGTAAAAATATAACCCAACTCAATCCGTCACAACAATAATTGCTTGCTTATAATTTGAGAACATGTTTGTATGATCAATTCCCATGATTCCCCTATGACCCCATGATACCCTACTGTTTTTTATCAATTGTTTACAACCCTTTCAATTCATCTTGCTTATTTACTTTCATTGCTATTTAGTTTAGTGACCTTCTACATCAACCCAAATTGTGACACCCCTAAGACACCACTAGTTTCAATAGAAATCTCATTTCAATTCCCGTCCCTTGGGATCCGACCTTTACTTGCCTCTTTACTAATTGTACAGTTGTTTGTGAAGCTATAAATTGTGTTTTGGTCTAGGTGCTCCTAACGACAAGTTACCGAAAAGATTTAGTCCGACCAGGGAGTGGTCTGCTATGAGAATAGGTAAGTTTAAGAGCGAGGTATTAGGAAACACATCAAACCAATACTGTGTTGCATATGCTCGATCAAGCCGTTCCATGATACAATTTTCATCATGTTGTCCATTCATCCACGTGAACCGAGGACCAAAAAAGGAATATCAACCAAACTATTTTGAAGTTTCCATGACGTTAATGCAGCTTGTCCCCGAATGGAGCGGAACCACCAAATTTATCCGAGTGTAATTCAACCTGATTGAAATCTCCAATTACGAGAAAAGGAGAGCAACCCATAACAACATCAGAAATTCGATCCCATAAAGCAGGTCGATATTGAAACATTGATTCCCCATATATAAACATAATGTACATATCATTAAACACACCCCGAGGTATCCTAAAACCCAATTTACAAAAGATAAAATTTGGGTTACTACAAAGGATGTGAATATCAACCGCACTATCCCGGTACAAAAGAAGACCACCACTTCGTCCATTAGAATCTACACCAAAGTAAGTAGGATCATCTGTTTCACCAAAGCCCCTACAATTCCAACAAAAGATACTCATTGGTTCCCTGGTGGTGACTTAAGGTCCACCATCTGACCTGAGAAGGACGTCCCATCTTCATCGCTGGAAAACGACAGGTAAGAAGACGAAGACGGTGTTAGTGAAGACAAGTAAAAATCTCAGATACAGTCAGTTGTATACTTAGCTCTCTTAGCAGAAGTATATTCCTGGGCCGGATCCAGTAGAGGATGAATCCTTTTCCTTGGCCCATTAACCGATTCCAATTTCCTTATGTTTGGAGACTAGGGCCTCGTGTAACTGAACCTAGGCAAACCAAGAAATTCACAAAGATACTCAGGGGGGAGTGTTCGTGGGCCTTCAACAGAGAAAGAGGAGCAGTCCAAGCTCAAATCCAAAAACTTAGACCTAAACAATTTCTTAAATTTAGCCCTACTTAAAAAATGAAGCCTAGGATTTACCTTCCTTTTAAAAACAAATTTTAGCTTCCTACCAGACGAGTCCATAGGATCGAGATTATTAGTAGGCCCACTACTAGGCCCAGCAGCCATTGAGTCACGAAAAAGGACACCCACATTGACATTACGAGGGGGAGTAGTGGGCTCGGCCAGGCCCAAGGTCATGTTAGTGTCTAAATCAACCTCAAGCGCAGTCATCCTAAACGCCGGGGAAGCTGGTGCTACAAAAGTCGAAGCCTTTGGTGGATCCGGATAAGAACGAACTAGTGGACGCGCTCGAGCAGAACTTTTCTGGATTCATCCTCATGAACAACAAATCTTGAGTTCGGTTCAGAGAAAGGCTCTGCATTATTGTCTCCATTATCAGATGGAGAAGAAGAAAAACAGAACACCGGTGAAGCCCCGCCGGAATCAACATGAGCAGAGTCAGCTGGTGCAGCAATGTTGATTTTGGAATTTAAATACTTTAGCCTTGAAGGAAGGCCCATAATTTCATGAGTATAGAAACGAGAACCAGGTGGTCCATGTAGGGCTAAAAGACCCCGTGCACTTAGCTCTTCCATTCGTGCACAAATGCGACGTGCTCCTTGATCTTTCCAGACGGGCAAAAGAAGACTCGGTGACCAACCTCACCACAGGTCCTACAGAACCTGAAGACTCATTCATAGGAGAAAGAGATCCATTGGTGTTCTTGTTCATTGATTGCAAGGTAACAACCAGAGATTAAAGGTTTGGATAAATCCATTCAAACTTTCACCCTAACAAAACATCGAGAGGGGGTCAAAGAAGGAACAACTTCCTCCTCACAGATGTCCCCGACATGAGACAAGATAAAAGCCGCCATAGAGGAATGTATAAGGTGAAAAGGTAGATGCAAAACCCGCACCCAAAGAGGAATAATATGAAACAACATATTGTCCGGAAAGGATGTGGCAGTGCATTGGCGGAGAACCAACAAGCTTCCATCAATATTGACCGTCTGACGGTGCCTGAAGTAGTTGTAGTCTTCTAAGGAGGTGAAACAGACTAAGTAATAAAGCTTCATAGGACGAATTGAAATCGTCCCATTAAGCTTCCAGTGGATTCCAATCAACTTCATGATACGGGTGACATCCAGGTATCGCTGATCTATAAAACGAGTAGTAAGAACCTTATTGAAATCGAGACCGATAAAATTAACACACAAGTGTGGTGGAAGTTTGATACTAACTCCTGCACGACATGGTGCTAAGGAGGAAGATGATGCCATATGTTTTTTTATGGTTGAAAGGATGAGATTGATAATTTGTGGTAAAGTTGAAAAAAATGGGACGGAAAATTTAAAGGCTGGGGAAGAAACCGGAGTTTGGCCGGAAAAACACGCAGCAAAGGATTAAGTATGTGAACTGACACGTGGTATTTAGGGAAGGAGGAGCAGGACAGCTCAGCCATCCATGATGGGAGGTAGGCAGATCTAAAGGTTAGTGGGTTGAAGGAGAAATGGAGGAAGTCGGAGAAAAATAAAGCGGTGACGAAAACTTAGAAGTTAAGGAACTCTGCTTTGAGAGGAAACTCTTTAGAGAGAGAAAACTGAATCAGTATATGTTAAATTCATTAACTACTATTCTTGTGCTTTGTCCCTACTTGGATGCGTTTACGTCAAATTATAAGTTATTTGATAAAGTAATTCACAAGGCTATATTTTTCAAAATTCTTCTCACATTATCTCTAGAAAGACAATATAAGGTATTTCCAGACTAGTCTGTCTTACAGTGACACATTTAAAGAGTTAAGATAAACTTGCATTTACTTACAGTGACACAGTTAAAATCATTGCAACCAAAAACTTAACATGATGGTTGGAGGTCCAAGATCCGTTTTATACTCTAACAAAACACAATTACATAAAAAGACATACTCGGTATAAATTACATCAGGTGACGGATGGCCTCTCCATTTAGCTACTCAAATATATTAAAGCACGTCATTATATAACCCTAGTATTTGTCCCCGGCTTCGCCCGGGCTCCCTTTACTTACCATTAATTTTTTTTTTTCATTAAATAAAATTACTTAAAGTTGCATAACCCATAAATTTATCATTAATATATTTTTTATAACATATCCTAAAATTACGATGAAATAAATTTTGAGATAAATCCACTACTCCCGCTATTAATATTTTACTCTTATTAATGAAACATTAGTAATAACATTTCACTACTTGCTCGTAATCATTGTTACTTTCACTACTACCGCCGTAATTATTGTTACAGTCACTACTGTCGCATTAATATTAATAATTAAACTATTCTCTCTGTAATTATTGATACTTTCACTATTACCGCATTAATAATGATTATTTCACTACTCTCGTTATGTGTACCACTCTCACTAATCCCGTTGATAATATTGTTACTTTTACTATTCAAATGAGTGATTACTTTCATATAACTATATCCAATGTTACTACAATTCTTTTCTTTACTGAGAAAATTACTTTTACTACTTAGGTATGCAATTTTAAGAGTAATATATATTTATATAAATATATTACATATATGCATTAAATCAAATCGAAAGAATTATGTAATATTATATTATGGAATCTAACTTGAATTATTTATAACCTACTTATTATATTTTTGTATGTTAAATAATTAACATCTCTATACATCTAATAAATTATAAAGTTTAATAAAATTGCATAGATTTTAAATTTATTATATAATTTTACGATGATAATAATTAATACCATAAGTGTGCATGTTTATACTAATTAATTATTTTATTTTAAGAAAATTGATCATCTTCTAGTCTTCTATAAATATTTAGGAAAATTATTAGGCATCTTTCTTTCTTTTAGTCTCCTTGAAATTGACCCTCTTAATTAATTATTTTATTTTAAGGAAATTGACCATCTTCATTAATTATTTTATTTTATGAAAATTGACCATGTAGGAAAATTACCAAACTTCTACATAATTTAATTTTAACTCAAACTATATAATATTTGTATTGAGATCCCTTAATCAGATCCATCAAATGGTGCTAAAGATTTAAAACTATATAGTATAATTAATTTGTATATTTTTCTTTAATTACATTGAAGACCTTTGGTTTCTGGATTTAATATATAGTACTAGTATTGGTGTCCGGCTTCGCCCGGGCTACCTCTACTTACCATTAAATTTTGTATTTCATTAAATAAAATTACTTAAAGTTGCATAACCCATAAATTTATCATTAATATATTTTTCTATGACATATTCTAAAATCAAGATGAAATAAATTTTGAGACAAATTCACTACTCCCGCTATTAATATTTTACTCTTATTAATGAAACAATAGTAATAACATTTCACTACTTGCTCGTAATCATTGTTACGTTCACAACTCCCACCGTAATTATTGTTACTGTCACTCATGCCGCATTAATATTGATAATTTCACTACTCCCGCCGTAATTATTGTTACTTTCACTATTGGCGCATTAATATTGATTATTTCACTATTCTCATTGTTGTTTTTACCTCTTTCATTAATCTCGTTTATAATATTGTTACTTTTACTATTCAAATGAGTGAATACTATATATCATATAACTATATCCAATGTTACTACAATTCTTTTCTTTACTGACGATATTATTTTTACTACTTAGGCATGCAATTTTAAGAGGATTATATATTTATATAAATATATTACATATATGCATTAAATCAAATCGAAAGAATTATGTAATATTATATTATGGAATCTAACTTGAATTATTTATAACCTACTAATAATATATTTTTGTATGTTAAATAATTAACATCTCTATACATCTAATAAATTATAAAATTTAATAAAATTACATAAATTTTAAATTTAATATATAATTTTATGATTGTAATAATTAATACCATAAGTGTGCATGTTTATACTAATTAATTATTTTATTTTAAGGAAATTGACTATCCTTTAGTCTTCAATAAATATTTAGGAAAATTACCAAGCATCTGCATTCTTTTAGGCTCCTTCAAATTGACCATCTTAATTAATTATTTTATTTTAAAGAAATTAACCATGTTTTATTCTCTTACAAATGTTTAGGAAAATTACCAAACTTTTATATAATTTAATTTTAACCAAAACTATATAATATTTGCACTGAGATCCCGTAATCGGGTCCATCACACGGTGCTAGTGACTTAAAACTTTATAGTATAGTTAATTTGTATAACTTCTTTAATTACATTGAAGTTCCTTAATTTCTGCATTTAATATATAGTACTAGTATTGGTGCCCGGCTTCGCCCGGGCTACATCTACTTACCAATAAATTTTGTATTTCATTAAATAAAATTACTTAAAGTTGCATAACCCATAAATTTATCATTAATATATTTTTCTATGACATATTCTAAAATGAAGATGAAATAAATTTTGAGACAAATTCACTACTCCCGCTATTAATATTTTACTCATATTAATGAAACAATAGTAATAACTTTTCACTAATTTCCCGTAATCATTGTTACTTTCACTACTCCCGCCGTAATTATTGTTACTGTCACTACTGCCGCATTAATATTGATAATTTCACTACTCCCGCCGTATTTATTGTTACTTTCACTATAGCCGCATTCATTATTATAAATAATTTGTATAACTTTCTTTAATTACATTGAAGTCTCTTAATTTCTACATTTAATATCATATACTTCTCTAATGCAATTGCCAATAGAGCTGACATGGCATCTCAGTTTTTTTCCACAATCTGACATGGCGGTAAATTAGAGACACTAGAATTTTGTTTATAAAATAAAATAAAAAATAAAAAAAATAACAAAACGACAGCATATAATATAGGATATGGGATATTGTTTTCCATATTGGTCAAGGAAGTTGCAAAATCATGGAGAAATCCTAAATTTAAGGTAACTATAAGCAATTAAATGGGTACAAAATCTTAAATATTTGATGTAATTATAGAAACGTGATTTTTGGTTATTATTTTCCATATTTTAGAGATTAGAGATAGAGATAGAGGAGAGATTTTCGTCCAATTTATTTTCAAATATTGCCTTGTAGAAACCATATAAATAACCCCAATCACCCTTAGTTGATCACGATGCACAAAACCCAAACACAAATTTTATCAAACTATAGCGGAGAGCAAGTTCAAAATCAAGGTACCATTGCTTACTAGGAGCGCTCAATCGAGCAACGATCATTCGGCTAATCTAATAGAAATTTTGAAAATAAAAATGCTAAGAGAATAGAAGAAGTGGTATGGAGGTGTGAGTTTACTGTCCATTACTAGAGGTGGTTGGAGGACGGTTGTGATTCCTGTGAAGAGCTCTATTTTCGTTTTGCTATTTTTATTTAACAATTTGTGTTTAGTGAGTGATAGCTTTTGTTTTGCCAACAGGTTTTTTATATCCGTCTAAATATTAAAACGGGTTAAATAACACTTCACTTGCATAGATGAGACAAACATTTCGCTAATCTCAATGTATTATGTTTTTGTCTTATGTGTGATACTTGACCCGTTTAAAGTTAAGACGAATATGCCTGTCTTATAAATAGATAGTTTAAGTTTTTTTATTTGCTACAAAATTCTATTTTTTTATTTTTTTTCTTATTGGAGTAGTTCTTGCTTCGTATTAGACTATTAGTTACGAGCATTACAATATTAGTGTAGCATTACCCTTTACAATTTATTAGTATTATATTTCTCTTCTTATCTTTTCATAAATGTAATCTCATAGATTCATAGGAAATGAAATAAATTTTAAGTTTTTAACTCAACTTTCATATTTTCTGTATTCTATTATCAAGCTTCAAATTAAAATCAAACGTTTAAGTTAGAATTTTAGTATAGGTACGAATAAGTGTTGAATATAGTTTCACTCTTTATGGTTACAACTTACAAGTGGATGGATTCAGATTAATGATATGTGAGAACGTAAGGTATAAAATTTTTTTACTGAAAAATTGGGTATTCCTCTTATTTTATTAATTATTTTAAACATTGTTATAGTATTACTTTAATACACATTGTATATATATAATATAAGGCCCTGTTCGTTTGGACTTAATTTCAGTTCTAATAAGTTGATTCGATTGATTCACTCCATTCATTGATTCGATTGATTGATTCAATTCAATTGATTGATTGATTCGATTGATTGATTGAGATCAGTTGATTGATTCATATTAGTTTATTTCAACATTACTATTATTATTCTTATTGATATCATTATTATTTTTATATTAATGTATTTACTATTGTTATTATTATTATATTATTATTTTTATATTTATTATATTACTATTATATATATTAATAATTAATTCGTATTGTTCATATTATTATATTTATATTTAATACATTTATTATTATTATTATTATTATTATTATTATTATTATATTATTATTATTATATTTATTATTTTATTAATATATTTATTATTATTAATATTATTCATAATATACTTATTATTATTATTATATTAATAAGTTATTATTTATTATTTATTATTTTATTAATATACTCATTATTATTAATATTATTAATCACATATTTATTATTATTATTATTATTATTATTATTATTATATTTAATATTATTATTATTATTATTATTATTATATTTAATATTATTATGTTAATAAGTTATTATATTAGACCTATTATTATTATTATTATTATTATTATATTAGTATTATTTATTTTTTAGTTATTATTATTAATATATTATATTATTATTAATAATGTTATCATTTATATTACTAATATATTATTATTATTATTATTATTATTATTATTATTATTATTACTATATTTATTATTGTATTAATACTTTACTTTTTATATATCTTATTAGATTATTATTATTAGATTATATTAATATATTATTATTATTAATCAATAATATTATAATAATATTTATTATTATTAT